>NC_092102.1:38024558-38187058 GCF_045679555.1 Salvelinus alpinus | reverse complement strand
GTGTGTGCGTGTTTGTTGGGAGGGGTGTGTGTGTGTGTGTTTGTTGGGAGGGGTGTGTGTGTGTGTGTGGTGTGTGTGTGTGTGTGTGTGTGTGTGTGTGTGTGTGTGTGTGTGTGTGTGTGTGTGTGTGTGTGTGTGTGTGTGTGTGTGTGTGTGTGTGTGCGTGCGTGCGTGCGTGCGTGCGTGCGTTTGTTGGGAGGGGGGTGTGTGTTTGTGTGTTTGTTGGGAGGGGTGTGTGTGTGTGTGTGTGTGTGTGTGTGTGTGTGTGTGTGTGTGTGTGTGTGTGTGTGTGTGTGTGTGTGTGTGTGTGTGTGTGTGTGTGTGTGTGTGTGTGTGTGTGTGTGTGCGTGCGTGCGTGCGTGCGTGCGTGCGTGCGTGCGTGTGTGTGTTTGTTGGGAGGGGGGTGTGTGTTTGTGTGTTTGTTGGGAGGGGTGTGTGTGTGTGTGTGTGTGTGTGTGTGTGTGTGTGTGTGTGTGTGTGTGTGTGTGTGTGTGTGTGTGTGTGTGTATGTGTGTGTGTGTTTGTTGGGAGGGGGGTGTGTGTGTGTGTAAACAGTTAAGTTAGACAGCCATCATTGAGAGAGCTGTTTATGCCAGAAGAATATCATCAGTTTCCCTGCATCATTACCATGGAAGATTACATGTAATCCATCTACCTTTTCTCATGTTTACTGAGAGTGATTGAGGGCTGAGCAAAATCCCTGTGCTAACAGGTGTTTCAGTATGAATAATAATGACTCTTACACTTCTGTAATTCTTTCAGACAGACACAGGCCCTGATCTAGATGGGAGTTCTCTTTTAATAGTACAATCAAGGCCTGTTTATTTGTCTCAGGACTGATAAGACAGTGGACGTTGAAAGGTGACTAGATGTATTTGTTGGGATCTTTAGACTGGGACTAGCCTGGGACATTTGTTGGAGGGACAAAGTCTTCCCTTCTCCCTCCTCTCTTCCTTTTCCTCTACATCCTCCCCTCGGTCTCTTTCCTCACCCCCTCTATCCTCCATCACACTTTCCTCACCCCTCTCCACTCTTCCCCCCTATGAATGGTGGAGTATCAGATGGAGGTCACTGTTTAGGTCTCCCCCTTCACCTCTGACCCCCCCCCAAACTGTAGTGTAAGAGAGTGGAGGGCTAATAGAGAAGAGATGTAATTGTGGGAGAGAGGGGTGGAGGTAAGGTGGAGGCCTGCCCTCCTTACCCAGGGAGAGAGGGGTGGAGGTAAGGTGGAGGCCTGCCCTTCTTACCCAGGGAGAGAGGGGTGGAGGTAAGGTGGAGGCCTGCCCTCCTTACCCAGGGAGAGAGGGGTGGAGGTAAGGTGGAGGCCTGCCCTCCTTACCCAGGGAGAGAGGGGTGGAGGTAAGGTGGAGGCCTGCCCTTCTTACCCAGGGAGAGAGGGGTGGAGGTAAGGTGGAGGCCTGCCCTCCTTACCCAGGGAGAGAGGGGTGGAGGTAAGGTGGAGGCCTGCCCTCCTTACCCAGGGAGAGAGGGGTGGAGGTAAGGTGGAGGCCTGCCCTCCTTACCCAGGGAGAGAGGGGTGGAGGTAAGGTGGAGAGGGATTGAGAGGTAGAGAAAGAGAGAGAGAGAGAGAGAGGTGGGTGGGTGGGTGGGTGGGTGGGTGGGTGGGTGGGTGGGTGAGTGAGTGAGTGAGAGCGAGGGGAGAGAAAGAGAGAGAGAGAGAGAGGGTGGGTGAAAGCGAGGGGAGAGAGAGGGAGAGCGATTGAAGAAAGAGAGAGAACGAGAGGGAGAGAGAGTCCTCTGTGTGCTGTGTCAGAGGCTTCGGTGATTTATAGGTGATTTATTTGGCTCAGCAAATGGCCTTTACACACTTATGCTGATGCACGCAGGCATGGACGCACACACACACACACACACACACACACACACACACACACACACACACACACACACACACACACACACACACACACACACACACACACACACACACACACACACACACACACACACACACACTAAACAGCCTTTAACCCGCTGCCACAGCTGTGGCTACACTGGTTTTTAATATATCTTGAGGTGTGACTATTGCTCTGTTGCTGAGTAGGTATAATTTAAGCCTGTGAAGATTCAACTTTGTCCTTGTGACCAAGACACCCAAGTGTTTTTATCTATGCTTAGTTCCACAGTAATACAAACACTGAAAAATATTGACATTTGTTTGAACTTGAATGTGTTCCAAATGTGTTTTATTCTCCTGTCTGTCTGAGATGGAAGGGAGCTGTGTGTGTTGTGAACTGAACCAATGAAACAGGTAATAGTAATCCCAACTGTACCCCTTTCTCTATCTCCTCCACCACTCTTTTTTTCTCTTTCAGGTCCTCCTTGTAGTGAAAGAGGGGAGGGGAAGAAGAAGGGGCGTCCCAGAGCTGAAGTACAGGAGCTGAGGAGTATTCCTGTCAGTATCTATTATCCACCTACTCCTCCCTACTCCCTCCCTACTCCCCCCTACTCCCTCCCTACTCCCTCCCTACTCCCCTCTATTCCCCCCTACTCCCTCCCTAGTCCCCTCTATTCCCCCCTACTCCTCCCTACTCCCTCCCTACTCCCCCCTTCTCCCTCCCTACTCCCTCCCTACTTCTCCCTACTCCCTCCCTACTCCCTCCCTACTCCCCTCTATTCCCCCCTACTCCTCCCTACTCCCTCCCTACTCCTCCCTACTCCCCTCTACTCCCCTCTACTCCCTCCCTACTCCCCTCTACTCCCTCCCTAATTCCCCTCTACTCCCTCCCTACTCCCCTCTACTCCCTCCCTACTCCCTCCCTACTCCCCTCTACTCCCTCCCTACTCCCCTCTACTCCCTCCCTACTCCTCCCTACTCCCTCCCTAATTCCCCCCTACTCCCTCCCTACTCCCCCCTACTCCCTCCCTACTCCCTCCCTACTCCCCCCTACTCCCATCTACTCCCTCCCTACTCCCCTCTACTCCCTCCCTACTCCCTCCCTACTCCCCTCTACTCCCTCCCTACTCCCCTCTACTCCCTCCCTACTCCCCCCTACTCCTTCCTGCTCCCCCCTACTCCCTCCCTACTCCCCTCTACTCCCTCCCTACTCCCTCCCTACTCCCTCCCTACTCCCCCCTACTCCCCTCTACTCCCTCCCTACTCCCTCCCTACTCCCTCCCTACTCCCCCCTACTCCCCTCTACTCCCTCCCTACTCCCCTCTACTCCCTCCCTACTCCTCCCTACTCCCTCCCTAATTCCCCCCTACTCCCTCCCTACTCCCCCCTACTCCCTCCCTACTCCCTCCCTACTCCCCCCTACTCCCATCTACTCCCTCCCTACTCCCCTCTACTCCCTCCCTACTCCCTCCCTACTCCCCTCTACTCCCTCCCTACTCCCCTCTACTCCCTCCCTACTCCCTCCCTACTCCCTCCCTACTCCCCCCTACTCCCCTCTACTCCCTCCCTACTCCCCTCTACTCCCTCCCTACTCCCTCCCTACTCCCCTCTACTCCCCTCTACTCCCTCCCTACTCCCCTCTACTCCCTCCCTACTCCCCCCTACTCCCCTCTACTCCCTCCCTACTCCCCTCTACTCCCTCCCTACTCCCCCCTACTCCTTCCTGCTCCCCCCTACTCCCTCCCTACTCCCCTCTACTCCCCTCTACTACCTCCCTACTCCCCTCTACTCCCTCCCTACTCCCCCCTACTCCTTCCTGCTCCCCCTACTCCCTCCCTACTCCCTCCCTACTCCCCCCCTACTCCCCCCTACTCCCCCCCTACTCCCTGTGTAGGAGTGTGAAAGGCATGTGTATCTCATCTCTCCCCCTCTCTGCAGGCTAACATGATGGTCCAGTGGAAGGAGGAGTTTAAGAGGAGGTCAAGGGTAAAGTGTCCGTGTTCAGGCTGCTGGTTGGAGTTCCCCAGCATCTACGGCCTCAAATACCACTACCAACGCTGCCAGGGGGTGAGACATGACCCTCTACTCACCCCACCGTCTCTCTCCTCCAGTGTTAAACGGTATTCCGAAACTTCGGTACTTTTTCGATACTAGAACATGAAAAATGGCTCGGTACTAGAATTTTTGTTGCTTTCGGTACTTCTGTCGAACATGTCTCACGGATCACGTCTGTCTATCAGCACAGCCGATGTCTCCCTTACAGCGCGAGCTCACTCCTGCTCCACTTAGCCTGCACTGGGAGTCTGGGCTGCATCATGTTATCTCCTCACTCCTGCTCCACTTAGCCTGCACAGGGAGTCTGGGCTGCATCATGTTATCTCCTCACTCCTGCTCCACTTAGCCTGCACAGGGAGTCTGGGCTGCATCATGTTATCTCCTCACTCCTGCTCCACTTAGCCTGCACAGGGAGTCTGGGCTGCATCATGTTATCTCCTCACTCCTGCTCCACTTAGCCTGCACAGGGAGTCTGGGCTGCATCATGTTATCTCCTCACTCCTGCTCCACTTAGCCTGCACAGGGAGTCTGGGCTGCATCATGTTATCTCCTCACTCCTGCTCCACTTAGCCTGCACAGGGTGTCTGGGCTGCATCATGTTATCTCCTCACTCCTGCTCCACTTAGCCTGCACAGGGAGTCTGGGCTGCATCATGTTATCTCCTCACTCCTGCTCCACTTAGCCTGCACAGGGAGTCTGGGCTGCATCATGTTATCTCCTCACTCCTGCTCCACTTAGCCTGCACAGGGAGTCTGGGCTGCATCATGTTATCTCCTCACTCCTGCTCCACTTAGCCTGCACAGGGAGTCTGGGCTGCATCATGTTATCTCCTCACTCCTGCTCCACTTAGCCTGCACTGGGAGTCTGGGCTGCATCATGTTATCTCCTCACTCCTGCTCCACTTAGCCTGCACTGGGAGTCTGGGCTGCATCATTTTATCTCCTCACTCCTGCTCCACTTAGCCTGCACTGGGAGTCTGGGCTGCATCATGTTATCTCCTCACTCCTGCTCCACTTAGCCTGCACAGGGAGTCTGGGCTGCATCATGTTATCTCCTCACTCCTGCTCCACTTAGCCTGCACAGGGAGTCTGGGCTGCATCATGTTATCTCCTCACTCCTGCTCCACTTAGCCTGCACTGGGAGTCTGGGCTGCATCATGTTATCTCCTCACTCCTGCTCCACTTAGCCTGCACTGGGAGTCTGGGCTGCATCATGTTATCTCCTCACTCCTGCTCCACTTAGCCTGCACTGGGAGTCTGGGCTGCATCATGTTATCTCCTCACTCCTGCTCCACTTAGCCTGCACTGGGAGTCTGGGCTGCATCATGTTATCTCCTCACTCCTGCTCCACTTAGCCTGCACTGGGAGTCTGGGCTGCATCATTTTATCTCCTCACTCCTGCTCCACTTAGCCTGCACAGGGAGTCTGGGCTGCATCATGTTATCTCCTCACTCCTGCTCCACTTAGCCTGCACTGGGAGTCTGGGCTGCATCATGTTATCTCCTCACTCCTGCTCCACTTAGCCTGCACTGGGAGTCTGGGCTGCATCATGTTATCTCCTCACTCCTGCTCCACTTAGCCTGCACTGGGAGTCTGGGCTGCATCATGTTATCTCCCCACTCCCGCTGCACAGAAGTTAACACACCTGAATAATGCGACACAGCATGTAGAAATGTTGAAACTGTTAATTACTGTTCACAAAACAATGTCCATACAGGCTAGAACACTTTACAATTCAAGAAGATATCTTCGAGCTTTACAGGCTAGTTTTCCTTGCTAGCTTCCAGCTGAAGTTAACATCAATTCACTACCCTAGTAATTTGTGATAATATTCAAACCATAACGAAAAATATACTGATTTCAATGCTGATTGTCACCAAAACTTTATTAATTTGCTTAATCAGCCTCTCTCTCTCACATCTCTCCCAAATATCTATTGCCTGAGTGAACTGACTGTGTGTGAATAGGGCTCTGATGGGCCACACCCCTCTTGACTGGTGAATGATGTCATTACTGGTTAAAGAGACAGCGCACACTGTTATAAAAGAAGCTACTTCAATGCAAATGTTGATCAGTACAATAAATTAAGTCCCAAATTGAAAGGAAACATATTGTTTGTCATCTGTCGCACTTTGAAATCAGCCAAAACAAGCTCAATAACTCAATGCATGCTCCTGTATTGTGAATAGAACCAGGCTCCATCTTGATTTACCCGGTTTATCAATAGAGATATACCATTCAAAATAATGATTACCATTATGTTGTTATGTAGTTAGATTGTTAAGAACAGTATAGTTGATTCATTAATGCATACATGGCTATCTGAAAAATGTTGTAAAGATGTCCAACGATTGAACAGAACAGTAGCTGAGTTAATCTGTCTGCATCAAGGGCCATTCTGGGACTTTGGCTAATATGCCTTCTGTTTCTGCCATGGTATCGTTTTGGTATTGTGATTGTATCTAGTATCGTGATACTAAACCTGGTATTGTGACAACATTACTCTCCTCTCCCACATCGCCCGTCCTCACCCCTGCCTTTTCCCTCTGTTGACCACTCTCAGTGGTTCGAGGGGGTCTACATATTTAATGTCAATCTGTACACCTGTTGAATTAGATTTGTCTACTTTAGACTAATCAATATCCTTCTGTTTCTTCTCTTTCTCTCTTTTACTGCCTCCCTTTTTTCTCTGTCCTCCAGGCAACCCTAGCGGAGAAGTTGAGTCATGGCTGTCCGGACTGTGAGGCGGTGTTCGCCACTAAGGTCCGGCTCCAGAAGCACAAGCTGTGGAACCACCCAGAGAGGGTTACCGTGGAGACCAAGGCCGAGCCCAAACTACAGAAGACCCCCGTGAAGGGGGCCGCCAAGAAAAGGTAACCTGGGTCGGGGATTTTCACCACAACGTTAACTTACCCTGTCGGCCTAGGTTTAGATTGTACCCTTGTGTCTGCTCTGTCCAGGCCTATGGAGATTACTTCCCCATCGCCAGTGTTCTTCAAAGTGAAGAAGACCCAGGATGTGTCTAGTCCCTCCCAGAATGGGGAGTGTTCCCCCCAGAGGGGGGAGAGGAAACAGCACACACACCCCCAGCCCCCTCAGCATCAGGCCTCCTCATCTGACACCTCCCCCAACACTCCGGATGGCAGCGAGAGCGATGGTGAGGGGGGAAGCCTCCTCCCACCGTATCCAGATGAAGACCCTGAGAGGACAAGGCACAGTAAGATTAAAATATTATGACTAGTAGGATATTTTGTTGCCTTGTGAGGGTGCAGTCCAGTGGAAATGGGGGCCCAGTGTGTTTGACCGTTTCTTGCTCTCTGTTCTCCTCATGAGCCAGGACGGAAGCAGAAAACTCCTAAAAAGTTCACTGGAGAACAGCCCTCCATCTCTGGGACGTTCGGACTGAAAGGTAGACCCTTCTGCATTTCTCATCTCACAGCTTCTCTCACTTGCTGGAAATAGAAGTATTCTCTACTGGGTCATTGACTAGGCATGAGAGTCTGCACCTCCACAGTGTGTATTAGTGGCAGTGTGATAGTGTCCTCTGTGTTAATGTGAGGACTGTAGAGGTGTTTCATATCCTCATTCAGTGAGCCAGTCTCGTACTCTCTATTTCTCTGTTGTTCTCATCTCCCTGCCTCCTCTCTCTCTACCACTCTCTCTTTCTCTGTTCTCATCTCCCTGCTTCCTCTCTCTCTACCAATCTCTCTTTCTCTGTTGTTCTCATCTCCCTGCCTCGTCTCTCTCTACCACTCTCTCTTTCTCTGTTGTTCTCATCTCCCTGCCTCCTCTCTCTCTACCACTCTCTCTTTCTCTGTTGTTCTCATCTCCCTGCCTCGTCTCTCTCTACCACTCTCTCTTTCTCTGTTGTTCTCATCTCCCTGCCTCCTCTCTCTCTACCACTCTCTCTTTCTCTGTTGTTCTCATCTCCCTGCCTCCTCTCTCTCTACCACTCTCTCTTTCTCTGTTGTTCTCATCTCCCTGCCTCCTCTCTCTCTACCACTCTCTCTTTCTCTGTTGTTCTCATCTCCCTGCTTCCTCTCTCTCTACCACTCTCTCTTTCTCTGTTCTCATCTCCCTGCCTCCTCTCTCTCTACCACTCTCTCTTTCTCTGTTGTTCTCATCTCCCTGCCTCGTCTCTCTCTACCACTCTCTCTTTCTCTGTTGTTCTCATCTCCCTGCCTCCTCTCTCTCTACCACTCTCTCTTTCTCTGTTGTTCTCATCTCCCTGCCTCCTCTCTCTCTACCACTCTCTCTTTCTCTGTTGTTCTCATCTCCCTGCTTCCTCTCTCTCTACCACTCTCTCTTTCTCTGTTGTTCTCATCTCCCTGCCTCCTCTCTCTCTACCACTCCCTCTTTCTCTGTTGTTCTCATCTCCCTGCCTCGTCTCTCTCTACCACTCCCTCTTTCTCTGTTGTTCTCATCTCCCTGCCTCCTCTCTCTCTACCACTCTCTCTTTCTGTTTCGTTTTATTGTTCTCTCTGTGTATTCCTCTTAGTCAGCATTATCTTCACTCTCTTTCCCTCCCTGACTCTCCTTCCCTCTCTGACTCTCTCTTTCCCTCCCTGACTCTCTCTTTTCCTCCCTGACTCTCTCTTTCCCTTCCTGACTCTCTCTTTCCCTCCCCGACTCTCTCTTTCCCTCCCTGACACTCTCTTTCCCTTCCTGACTCTCTCTTTCCCTTCCTGACTCTCTCTTTCCCTTCCCGACTCTCTCTTTCCCCCCCTGACTCTCTCTTTCCCTCCCTGACTCTCTCTTTCCCTCCCTGACTCTCTCTTTCCCTTCCTGACTCTCTCTTTCCCTCCCTGACTCTCTCTTTCCCTTCCTGACTCTCTCTTTCCCTCTTTCCCTTCCTGACTCTCTCTTTCCCTCCCTGCCTCTCTCTTTCCCTTCCTGACTCTCTCTTTCCCTTCCTGACTCTCTTTCCCTTCCTGACTCTCTCTTTCCCTTCCTGACTCTCTTTCCCTCCCTGACTCTCTCTTTCCCTCCCTGACTCTCTCTTTCCCTCCCTGACTCTCTCTTTCCCTCCCTGACTCTCTCTTTCCCTCCCTGACTCTCTTTTTCCCTCCCTGACTCTCTCTTTCCCTTCCTGACTCTCTCTTTCCCTTCCTGACTCTCTCTTTCCCTTCCTGACTCTCTCTTTCCCTCCCTGACTCTCTCTTTCCCTTCCTGACTCTCTCTTTCCCTCCCTGACTCTCTCTTTCCCTTCCTGACTCTCTCTTTCCCTCCCTGCCTCTCTCTTTCCCTTCCTGACTCTCTCTTTCCCTTCCTGACTCTCTCTTTCCCTTCCTGACTCTCTTTCCCTCCCTGACTCTCTCTTTCCCTCCCTGACTCTCTCTTTCCCTCCCTGACTTTCTCTTTCCCTCCCTGACTCTCTCTTTCCATCCCTGACTCTCTCTTTCCCTCCCTGACTCTCTTTTTCCCTCCCTGACTCTCTCTTTCCCTTCCTGACTCTCTCTTTCCCTTCCTGACTCTCTCTTTCCCTTCCTGACTCTCTCTTTCCCTCCCTGTCTCTCTCTTTCCCTTCCTGACTCTCTCTTTCCCTCCCTGACAGTTCTCTTTCCCTTCCTGACTCTCTCTTTCCCTCCCTGACTCTCTCTTTCCCTCCTGACTCTCTCTTTCCCTCCTGACTCTCTCTTTCCCTCCCTGACTCTCTCTTTCCCTTCCTGACTCTCTCTTTCCCTCCCTGACTCTCTCTTTCCCTTCCTGACTCTCTCTTTCCCTCTTTCCCTCCCTGACTCTCTCTTTCCCTCCCTGCCTCTCTCTTTCCCTTCCTGACTCTCTCTTTCCCTTCCTGACTCTCTCTTTCCCTTCCTGACTCTCTTTCCCTCCCTGACTCTCTTTCCCTCCCTGACTCTCTCTTTCCCTCCCTGACTCTCTCTTTCCCTTCCTGACTCTCTCTTTCCCTCCCTGACTCTCTCTTTCCCTCCTGACTCTCTCTTTCCCTCCTGACTCTCTCTTTCCCTCCCTGACTCTCTCTTTCCCTTCCTGACTCTCTCTTTCCCTCCCTGACTCTCTCTTTCCCTTCCTGACTCTCTCTTTCCCTCTTTCCCTCCCTGACTCTCTCTTTCCCTCCCTGCCCCTCTCTTTCCCTTCCTGACTCTCTCTTTCCCTTCCTGACTCTCTCTTTCCCTTCCTGACTCTCTCTTTCCCTCCCTGACTCTCTCTTTCCCTCCCTGACTCTCTCTTTCCCTCCCTGACTCTCTCTTTCCCTCCCTGACTCTCTCTTTCCCTCCCTGACTCTCTTTTTCTCTCCCTGACTCTCTCTTTCCCTTCCTGACTCTCTCTTTCCCTTCCTGACTCTCTCTTTCCCTTCCTGACTCTCTCTTTCCCTCCCTGACTCTCTCTTTCCCTTCCTGACTCTCTCTTTCCCTCCCTGACTCTCTCTTTCCCTTCCTGACTCTCTCTTTCCCTCCCTGACTCTCTCTTTCCCTCCTGACTCTCTCTTTCCCCCCTGACTCTCTCTTTCCCTCCCTGACTCTCTCTTTCCCTTCCTGACTCTCTCTTTCCCTCCCTGACTCTCTCTTTCCCTTCCTGACTCTCTCTTTCCCTTCCTGACTCTCTCTTTCCCTTCCTGACTCTCTCTTTCCCTTCCTGACTCTCTCTTTCCCTCCCTGACTCTCTCTTTCCCTTCCTGACTCTCTCTTTCCCTCCCTGACTCTCTCTTTCCCTTCCTGACTCCCTCTTTCCCTCCCTGACTCTCTCTTTCCCTCCCTGACTCTCTCTTTCTCTTCCTGACTCTCTCTTTCCCTCCCTGACTCTCGCTTTCCCTCCCTGACTCTCTCTTTCCCTCCCTGACTCTTTCTTTCCCTCCCTGACTCTCTCTTTCCCTCCCTGACTCTCTCTTTCCCTCCCTGACTCTCTCTTTCCCTCCCTGACTCTCTCTTTCCCTCCCTCTCTCTTATTTTACGTCCTCACTCTTGTTCCTCCTGTGAAATGCAGCTGCTAAATAAAAAGTATGCCTCTGTAATTGTCCTGGTGTTGTACTGCACTGCCTAATGGACTCTGTTTTAGACTCTCTTTAACTCTGACTGTAAATGTCCCTGGATCCCTTTCCCCCGTTACTGAACCTGAACCATGTACACGCGTATGCACACGTATGCACACGTCACGTCCACAGTCACACACTGTATGTTTCAGGTATGAACAAGGTAGAGGAGAAGCTAAAGGCTGGTCGTGTGAAGAGATCAGAGGGAGGTCTGTTCAGCGAGGAGCCCCAGAGGAAGAACCCTGGCCCAGCCTCCAGAAGAGACCCACCACCCCTCATCTCTGGTACTGAAATGGCTGTTCTGGACTACTTGTGTATTTTGGTTTATTGACAAGACAAAATCCATCTCCCAATTTACTCCCTCGTACACATGTTTACCTCAGCGTGTTTCTGACAATATAAAGTATTGATTGGTTGATTGGTTGATGTATCCTCCAGGTACTCCAGCAGAGGCCCAGTGGCAGCATGCCATCTCAGAGCGAGGGGAGGTGCTCTGTCCTACCTGCTCCATCGTCACCAGAAAGACCGTCTCCGGCCTTAAGAAACACATGGAGATCTGCCAAAAGGTGAGTGGACCACACAGCTGTCAATCAAAACAGAGGCCTAGGGTGATTGTATAGGAGAACTATATCAATCCAAACAGATGTTTTCACAACTCAAATGAAATAGTGCCTATCTTTCCCTTTCATTTGAGATTGTAGCCTGCAGATTTCTCTTACTGCTTGTAGCAGGATCCTCACAACAGATGGCCATATTCTGTCTCAGTTCGACTTCTGAAGTATGAATACATTTGACATAACATATTTTGATTTGGGGGTGAACAATATATTTATGATCCGTCATCACCATTCTCGTCACATCTGGCTTTCATTCCTCTAAATTAAGGATTGTGTTTCACACTCACTGTTGAAACTCTGAAACAGCAATATATCATTTGACACTTGCCCTAAATCACATTCCATATGTCCCATGTTCTATATAATATTATACTTGGGTTCTGTTCCACATCTGTTCTTGATTCCAACTCGCTCAAACAATTGTTCTGAACACATTCTGATCAGTGTCAGTTGCCATACATATTTATACCAACATCTAAATATTACTGTACATTATATAATGTTGTGTACAAGAACAATATACACTCAGTGGACAGTTTATTAGGTACACCACCCTGTTAATGAAAATGGTTAGCTCCTACAGACAGTGAGTCACGTGGTTTGTTGATGAGAGGTCGAAGGAGAACGGCAAGAATGGTGCAAGCTAACAGGCCACAAACAGGGAAATACTGTAGCAGTACAACAGTGGTGTGCAAAACGGCATCTCGGAAAGTACAACTCGTCCACCCTTGTCACGGTGGGATATTGCAACAGGCAACTACACCGGGTTCCACTCCTGTCAGCTAAAAAGAAGAAGAAGCGGCTCCAGTGGCCACGTGATCAGCAACACTGGACAACTGAGGGGTGGAACAACATTGTCTGGTCTGGCGAATCCTACTTCCTGTTGCGTCATGCTGATGGCAGAGTTAGGGTTTGGCTTAAGCAGCATGAGTCCATGGCCCCATCCTGCCTGGTAGCCTTTCATGGCACACGTTAGGCTCCTTGATACCAATTGAGCAACGTTTCCATACGCTGAAGAATTCAGGTTGTTCTGGAGACAACTGGGGGGTCCGACCGGTACTAGATGGGTGTACCTAATAAACTGTCCGCTGAGTGTATTACAGTATATTATATTGGTATTTTAATTATTGTACTGCTTTCTGTGATGCAGTTTTAACCACTTCATCGAGTTCTGACTAATATTGTACTCTGGGGATGAGAATGAGTCCGGCACACTGTTAGACGCCTGCCTCTCGCTGAGGACCCCTCGGGAAAGGTCTGGGGAGCCATTCGATTGCAAAGTAATGATTGGGGGCTGGAGGAATGATACTGTGGCTGAGTCTCAATACTCTGAAGTAGCCTCCACTCGTTTAACTGTACCACTCTGAAAACCCAGGCTAGCTCAAAGCAATCAGGAAAGGACACAAGGAGAGGTAGCCTAGACTATTCAGACACACACTAAGATTGCTGTGTGGCAGTAAGCTGGGTCAGTAGTAGGTACTTATGAGAGCCTGTTCTTTATGAAGCCTGGCCTGGTGGGCTGTGAGACTGTAAAAGTGACTGCATTGCCATTAAGGAGTGGTGGAATCCCCACATCAGCACAGGGGTCAGTCACTGTAAAACCTCTTCCAGATACGTCCATATGTGTGTCTTCATGAAAACAGATACTTTCCAGTTATTGGTCTTGATGACTACCTGACGAAGACCATTCTGGGTGAAATGGTTCTGTATCACTAGCTCATGTGAAGCTCACGCTGGGGGAACAGTGAGCAGAAATGCACTCTCTTTTCATAGGTTCTTTACTGTCATTGGATTCAAGAGGCTCTGATGAATAGGAATGACTGTGTGACCTTTGTCCTTTAACCCTGCAGCTCCAGGACGCCCTGAAGTGCCAGGAGTGCCACAAACAGTTCCGGTCCAAGGCCGGACTCAACTACCATACAATGGCTGAGCACAGCAGCAAGGTACACACATGCACACACACACACACACACACACACACACGTTTTTTCCCGAAGTTGATTGATCTATTGAGCCGCTGGTCAGAAACGATCCATTTTAAAAGTAACCCTGGGGGTTTCATCAACAACATGACAGCGGAGGGAACTCTGTTGTGGTTCCCTTCAGACGCGAGGCATTGGTTTGGGATTGGGGGTGAAATGTCCTAATTGATTTCTATTGTTCTGCTTTTTGGCAGAGCTGAAGTTCTGATTGATATGGCGGTTCTGAGAGCCTGCACATTCCATTCTGGTGCTGTGTTCAGTCCCTCAGTAGAGAGGTTCATCAAGATATCAACATGGCCCTCCCTCCTGCATTAGTGGAATGGTGCTCATATTAAGTTTGTTGAATAATTCAAAACTACTATCTCAGAAAGCATCATAAAATATAAATGAGCAAACCTGTGTGTGTGTGTGTATTCCAGTCAGCCTTGCCATCATAGCTGATCTGTTTAAATTATGCCCTCATTTGTGTTCAGTCTCTGCCTTTTGTCCCATGGTCATATTGGCAGCTCTCCATATCATTATTAGGAGAGAGTGCAGTTTGTGTTTTAAAGCAGTGATTCGAACTTCCATGGTGTGTGTGTGTGTGTGTGTGTGTGTGTGTGTGTGTGTGTGTGTGTGTGTGTGTGTGTGTGTGTGTGTGTGTGTGTGTGTGTGTGTGTGTGTGTGTGTGTGTGTTGTTCTGCATTACCTGCAGAAGTGGCATCATTGCTAATCTGTACCCAGTGTGTGTCCTCTGGTCACATGGCTGAGCCACAGTGCAGTGTGGGAAAAGCCAGCAGGATGACAGTGACCTTGTTGTTGTACTGTGATACACTAGCTAACTCGTATTTTCTACACTCTTAGAAACAAAGGTGCTAGAACCAACAAGGGATCTTCAGCTCTCTCCATAGGATAACCTTTTGAAGAACCCTTTTTGGTTCCATGTAGAACCCTTTTCACATAGGGTTCTAGATGGAACCCAAAAGAGTTCTACCTGCAACCAAAAAGGGTTATCCTATGGCGACAGCCGAAGAACCCTTTTGGAACCCTTTCTTTTACTAAGAGTGTATCTCCTCTCTATCCCTCTCTCTAGTGCTCCCTCTCTCTCTAGTGCTCTCTCTCTCTCTAGTGCTCTCTCTCTCTCTAGTGCTCTCTCTCCCTAGTGCTCTCTCTCTCTCTAGTGCTCTCTCTCTCTCTAGTGCTCTCTCTCTCTCTAGTGCTCTCTCTCTCTCTAGTGCTCTCTCTCTCTCTAGTGCTCCCTCTCTCTAGTGCTCTCTCTCTCTCTAGTGCTCTCTCTCCCTAGTGCTCTCTCTCTCCCTAGTGCTCTCTCTCCCTAGTGCTCTCTCTCTCTCTAGTGCTCTCTCTCTCTCTAGTGCTCTCTCTCTCTCCCTAGTGCTCTCTCTCTCTAGTGCTCTCTCTCTCTCTCTAGTGCTCTCTCTCCCTAGTGCTCTCTCTCTCTCTAGTGCTCTCTCTCCCTAGTGCTCTCTCTCTCTCTAGTGCTCTCTCTCTCTCTAGTGCTCTCTCTCTCTCTCTAGTGCTCTCTCTCTCCCTAGTGCTCTCTCTCTCTAGTGCTCTCTCTCTCTCTCTAGTGCTCTATCTCTCTCTCTCTAGTGCTCTCTCTCTCTAGTGCTCTCTCTCTCTCTAGTGTTCTCTCTCTATCCCTCTCTCTAGTGCTCTCTCTCTCTAGTGCTCTCTCTCTCTAGTGCTCTCTCTCTCTCTAGTGCTCTCTCTCTATCCCTCTCTCTAGTGCTCTCTCTCTCTCTCTAGTGCTCTCTCTCTATCCCTCTCTCTAGTGCTCTCTCTCTCTCTAGTGCTCTCTCTCTCTAGTGCTCTCTCTCTCTCTAGTGCTCTCTCTCTATCCCTCTCTCTAGTGCTCTCTCTCTCTCTCTAGTGCTCTCTCTCTATCCCTCTCTCTAGTGCTCTCTCTCTCTCTAGTGCTCTCTCTCTATCCCTCTCTCTAGTGCTCTCTCTCTTTCTCCCTCTCTAGTGCTCTCTCTCTCTAGTGCTCTCTCTCTAGTGCTCTCTCTTTCTAGTGCTCTCTCTCTCTCTCTCTAGTGCTCTCTCTATCCCCCTCTCTAGTGCACTCTCTCTATCCCTCTCTCTAGTGCTCTCTCTCTCTCTAGTGCTCTCTTTCTACCTCTCTCTCTAGTGCTCTCTCTCTATCGCTCTCTCTCTAGTGCTCTCTCTCTAGTGCTCTCTCTAGTGCTCTCTCTCTCTCTAGTGCTCTCTCTCTATACCCCTCTCTAGTGCTCTCTCTCTATCCCTCTCTCTAGTGCTCTCTCTCTCTCTAGTGCTCTCTCTCTATCCCTCTCTCTAGTGCTCTCTCTATCCCTCTCTCTAGTGCTCTCTCTGTCTCTAGTGCTCTCTCTCTATCCCTCTCTCTAGTGCTCTCTCTCTCTAGTGCTCTCTCTCTAGTGCTCTCTCTCTATCCCTCTCTCTAGTGCTCTCTCTATCTCTAGTGCTCTCTCTCTATCCCTCTCTCTAGTGCTCTCTCTCTCTAGTGCTCTCTCTCTCTTACTTCCTCTCTCTCTAGTGCTCTCTCTCTAGTGCTCTCTCTCTCTCTAGTGCTCTCTCTCTCTAGTGCTCTCTCTCTCTCTAGTGCTCTCTCTCTCTCTATCCCTCTCTCTAGTGCTCTCTCTCTCTAGTGCTCTCTCTTTCTAGTGCTTTCTCTCTCTAGTGCTCTCTCTCTCTCTCTCTAGTACTCCCCCCTCTCTCTCTCTAGTGCTCTCTCTCTCCCTAGTGCTCTCTCTCTCTCTAGTGCTCTCTCTCTCTCTAGTGCTCTCTCTCTCTCTAGTGCTCTCTCTCTCTCTAGTGCTCTCTCTCTCTCTAGTGCTCCCTCTCTCTAGTGCTCTCTCTCTCTCTAGTGCTCTCTCTCCCTAGTGCTCTCTCTCTCTCTAGTGCTCTCTCTCCCTAGTGCTCTCTCTCTCTCTAGTGCTCTCTCTCTCTCTAGTGCTCTCTCTCTCTCCCTAGTGCTCTCTCTCTCTAGTGCTCTCTCTCTCTCTAGTGCTCTCTCTCCCTAGTGCTCTCTCTCTCTCTAGTGCTCTCTCTCCCTAGTGCTCTCTCTCTCTCTAGTGCTCTCTCTCTCTCTAGTGCTCTCTCTCTCTCCCTAGTGCTCTCTCTCTCTAGTGCTCTCTCTCTCTCTCTAGTGCTCTCTCTCCCTAGTGCTCTCTCTCTCCCTAGTGCTCTCTCTCTCTCTAGTGCTCTCTCTCTCTCTAGTGCTCTCTCTCTCTCTCTAGTGCTCTCTCTCTCCCTAGTGCTCTCTCTCTCTAGTGCTCTCTCTCTCTCTCTAGTGCTCTATCTCTCTCTCTCTAGTGCTCTCTCTCTCTAGTGCTCTCTCTCTCTCTAGTGTTCTCTCTCTATCCCTCTCTCTAGTGCTCTCTCTCTCTAGTGCTCTCTCTCTCTAGTGCTCTCTCTCTCTCTAGTGCTCTCTCTCTATCCCTCTCTCTAGTGCTCTCTCTCTCTCTCTAGTGCTCTCTCTCTATCCCTCTCTCTAGTGCTCTCTCTCTCTCTAGTGCTCTCTCTCTCTAGTGCTCTCTCTCTCTCTAGTGCTCTCTCTCTATCCCTCTCTCTAGTGCTCTCTCTCTCTCTCTAGTGCTCTCTCTCTATCCCTCTCTCTAGTGCTCTCTCTCTCTCTCTATCCCTCTCTCTAGTGCTCTCTCTCTTTCTCCCTCTCTAGTGCTCTCTCTCTCTAGTGCTCTCTCTCTAGTGCTCTCTCTTTCTAGTGCTCTCTCTCTCTCTCTCTAGTGCTCTCTCTATCCCCCTCTCTAGTGCACTCTCTCTATCCCTCTCTCTAGTGCTCTCTCTCTCTCTAGTGCTCTCTTTCTACCTCTCTCTCTAGTGCTCTCTCTCTATCGCTCTCTCTCTAGTGCTCTCTCTAGTGCTCTCTCTCTATACCCCTCTCTAGTGCTCTCTCTCTATCCCTCTCTCTAGTGCTCTCTCTCTCTCTAGTGCTCTCTCTCTATCCCTCTCTCTAGTGCTCTCTCTATCCCTCTCTCTAGTGCTCTCTCTGTCTCTAGTGCTCTCTCTCTATCCCTCTCTCTAGTGCTCTCTCTCTCTAGTGCTCTCTCTCTATCCCTCTCTCTAGTGCTCTCTCTATCTCTAGTGCTCTCTCTCTATCCCTCTCTCTAGTGCTCTCTCTCTCTAGTGCTCTCTCTCTCTTACTTCCTCTCTCTCTAGTGCTCTCTCTCTAGTGCTCTCTCTCTCTCTAGTGCTCTCTCTCTCTAGTGCTCTCTCTCTCTCTAGTGCTCTCTCTCTATCCCTCTCTCTAGTGCTCTCTCTCTCTAGTGCTCTCTCTTTCTAGTGCTTTCTCTCTCTAGTGCTCTCTCTCTCTCTCTCTAGTACTCCCCCCTCTCTCTCTCTAGTGCTCTCTCTCTCTAGTGCTCTCTCTCTCTCTAGTGCTCTCTCTCTCTAGTGCTCTCTCTCTCTCTAGTGCTCTCTCTCTCTCTAGTACTCCCCCCTCTCTCTAGTACTCCCCCCCCCTCTCTCTCTAGTGCTCTCTCTCCCTAGTGCTCTCTCTCTCTAGTGCTCTCTCTCTAGTGCTCTCTCTCGCTAGTGCTCTCCCTCTCTCTAGTGCTCTCTCTCTCTAGTGCTCTCTCTCTCTAGTGCTCTCTCTCTCTCTAGTGCTCTCTCTCTCTCTAGTACTCCCCCCCTCTCTCTCTAGTGCTCTCTCTCTCTCTAGTGCTCTCTCTCTCTAGTACTCCCCCCCCTCTCTCTCTAGTGCTCTCTCTCTCTCTAGTGCTCTCTCTCTCTCTAGTACTCCCCCCTCTCTCTCTCTAGTGCTCTCTCTCTCTCTCTAGTGCTCTCTCTCTCTCTAGTACTCCCCCCTCTCTCTCTAGTGATCTCCCTCTCTCTAGTGCTCTCTCTCTTTCTCTCTCTCTAGTGCTCTCTCTCTCTCTAGTGCTCTCTCTCGCTCTAGTACTCCCCCCTCTCTCTCTCTAGTGCGCTCTCTCTCTCTAGTGCTCTCTCTCTCTTTCTCTCTCTCTAGTGCTCTCTCTCTCTAGTGCTCTCTCTCTCTTTCTCTCTTTGTAGTGCTCTCTCTCTCTAATACTAACCCCTCTCTCTCTAATGCTCTCTCTAGTACTCCCTCTCTCTTTCTCTCTCTCTAGTGCTCTCTCTTTCTCTCTCCCTCTTGTGCTCCCTCTCCCTCTTTCTCTCTCTCTAGTGCTCTCTCTCTCCAATACTCCCCCCTCTCTCTCTCTCTAATGCTCTCTCTAGTACTCCCTCTCTCTTTCTCTCTCTCTAGTGCTCTCTCTCTCTCTCTCTAGTACTCCCCCCTCTCTCTCTAGTGATCCCTCTCACTCTAGTGCTCTGTCGCTCTCTCTCTAGTGCTCTCTCTCTTTCTCTCTCTCTAGTACTCCCCCCTCCCTCTCTAGTGCTCTCTCTCTCTAGTTCTCTCTCACTCTAGTGCTCCCTCTCTCTCTAGTGCTCTCTCTCTCTAGTGCTCTCTCTTTCTCTCTCTAGTACTCCCCCCTCTCTCTCTAGTGCTCTCTCACTCTAGTGCTCTCTCTCTCTAGTGCTCTCTCTTTCTCTCTCTCGTACTCCCCCCTCTCTCTCTAGTGCTCTCTCTTTCTCTCTCTCTAGTGCTCTCTCTCTTTCTCTAGTACTCCCCCCTCTCTCTCTATTGCTCTCTCACTCTAGTGCTCCCTCTCTCTCTAGTGCTCTCTCTCTCTAGTGCTCTCTCTCTCTAGTGCTCTCTCTTTCTCTCTCTCTCGTACTCCCCCCTCTCTCTCTAGTGCTCTCTCTCTCTCTCTCTCTCTCTCTAGTACTCCCCCCTCTCTCTCTATTGCTCCCTCTCTCTCTAGGGTGCTCTCTTTCTCTCTCTCTAGTGCTCTCTCTCTTTCTCTCTCTCTCGTACTCCCCCCTCTCTCTCTAGTGCTCTCTCTCTCTCTCTCTCTAGTGCTCTCTCTCTTTCTCTCTCTCTAGTGCTCTCCATCTTTCTCTCTCTCTAGTGCTCTCTCTCTCTCTCTAGTGCTCTCTTTCTTTCTCTCTCTCTCGTACTCCCCCCTCTCTCTCTATTGCTCCCTCTCTCTCTAGGGTTCCCTCCCTCTCTCTCTCCCTCTCTCTCTCTCTCTAGGGTGCCCTCCCTCTCTCTTTCTCTCTCTCTAGTGCTCTCTCTCTTTCTCTCTCTCTAGTGCTCTCTCTCTCTCTATTGCTCTCTCACTCTCTAGTGCCCCCCCTTCTCTCTCTCTCTAGGGTGCCCTCCCTCTCTCTCTCTCTCTCTCTCTCTCTCTCTAGGGTGCCCTCCCTTTCTCTCTCTCTCTAGGGTGCCCTCCCTCTCTCTCTCTCTCTCTCTCTCTCTCTCTCTCTCTCTCGTGCTCCCTCTCTCTCCCTCTCTCTCTCTCTCTCTAGTGCGCCCTCTCTCTCTCTCTTTCTCTCTCTCTCTCTCTTGTGCTCCCTCTCTCTCTCTTTTTCTCTTTCGCTCTCTCTTACTTCCTCTCACACTCTCACAAAATGTTTGTCTCGCACTTTTCCACTCTCTTTCTTTCTCTGTCTTTTTCAATATATATTTCTCTTTCACTCTTTCTCAATTCAATTTGCTTTATTGGCATGACGTAACAATGTACATATTGCCAAAGCTTGTTTACAATGTAAAAATGAGAATCAAAATTGTCAACGGGACAACAGTAACAACAATAACCAAGGGTCAAAATAACCATACATTCAACAATAACAATAAACATACAGTAAAGGACATGTGCAGGTTGATTGGTTTGTCAGACACTGTCCCTCAACTTATGGCAGGCAGCAATGTAGTGCGCTGCCAACCCACAGCTCTCTGCGTCCTCCCCCAACAGGACGGGTAGCCTATCCTCATCAGAGAGGTCTTTGAAACCTTGAATAAGAGTTTCAAATTTGGGGAAATGACACTCGCTAATTGTTTTATATTTTTGACATTTTGTCAGGAAATGCAGCTCCGTCTCAGGTTCTGCTATTGTGCAGTGGTTGCACAGCCTTTCCTCTACAGGGAGCCAGGTTTTCCTGTGTCTACCCTTCTCAATGGCAAGGCTGTGCTCACTGAGCCTGTACTTTGTCAAGGTTTTTCTAAAGTTTTGATCAGTAACCATGGTCAAATATTTAGCCACGGTGTACTGTCGATTTAGGGCCAGATAGCACTGCATTTTGCTCTGTGCTTGTGCTTGTGTTTCCCAATAAGCAATATAGTTTTGTTTTGACTGTGTTGTAATTTGGTTTATCCTGATTGATTGGATGTTCTGGTCCTGAGGCTTCAGTGTGTTAGTAGAACAGGTTTGTGAACTCAGCCCCAGGACCAGCTGGATGAGGGGACTCTTTTCTTTGTTCAGCTCTTGGTATTGCAGGGCTTGGTAATGATATGAGAGGGGGTCACTGTATTTTAGATGTTTCCAAAACTTAATTGCTCTTTTTTGAGTTTTTATTATTAGTGGATATTTGCCTAATTCTGCCCTGCATGCATTGTTTGTAGTTTTCCTCTGGACATGTAGGAGAATCTTACAGAACTCTGCATGCAGGGTTTCAATGGGATGTTTGTCCCATTTGATGAAATCTTGTTTTGCAAGTGGACCCCACACCTCGCTGCCATAAAGTGCAATTGGTTCAATGACATATTCAATTAGTTTTAGCCAAATTTTAATAGGTATTTCAATTTGAATTTGCTTTTTAATTGCGTAGAATGCCCTGCGTGCTTTCTCTCTCAGTTCATTCACTGCTTCATTAAGGTGTCCAGTTGAGCTTATTTTTAAACCTAAGTAATTGTAGTGTGTGCAGTGCTCTATATATTTTGTACCAATTGAGAACTTTGGTCTAATTCCCTGAGATCTGGATCTTCTCTGGAAAATCATTATTTTAGTCTTTTTGGGGTTTACTGCCAGGGCCCAGGTCTGGCAGTACTGCTCTAGCAGGTCCAGGCTCTGCTGTAGGCCATGTGCTGTGGGTGACAGCAGGCATAGGTCATCGGCGAAGAGTAGGCATTTAACCTCTGAATTATGGAGACTAACACCAGGGGCTGAGGATTTTTCTAGAATAGTGGCCAATTCGTTGATGTAAATATTGAAGAGTGCTGGGCTCAGATTACAACCCTGACGAAGGCCCCGCCCCTGGTTAAAGAATTCTGTTCTTTTCTTGCCAATTTTAATGCTGCACGTATTGCCAGTATACATTGATTTAATTATGTCATATGTTTTACCCCCTACACCACTTTCAATAACTTTGTAGAACAGTCCTGTGTGCCAAATAGAATCAAATGCTTTTTGGAAGTCGATAAAGCAAGCGTATATTTTGGTATTATTTTGGTGGACATGTTTATCTATCAGGGTGTGTAGGGTGTAAATATGATCGGTCGTGCGATGTTTTGGTATAAATCCAATTTGGCTTTTACTCAAGACATTGTCCTTATTAAGGAAGTTTAGAACTCTTACATTTATAATACTACAGAAAACCTTCCCCAGGTTACTGTTCACACAAATGCCTCTGTAATTGTTAGGGTCAAATTTGTCTCCGTTTTTAAAGATTGGGGTTATGAGTCCTTGATTCCAGATGTCAGGGAAATAACCTACACTCAGGATCAAATTAAACAGTTTTAATATAGCCAACTGAAATTTTGCACTAGTGAGTTTGAGCATCTCATTTAGGATGCCATCAGGTCCGCATGCCTTTTTAAATTTGAGAGCCTGAAGTTTCTTATAGAGCTCCTGGTCAGTAATTGGGGAGTCCAGTGGATTTTGATTGTCCTTTATAGCTCTTTCTAATCCATTCAACTTCTCATGAATTTGGCGTTGTTCTGCGTTTGTGTCAATTTGAACGGTGTTGTAGAGTGTTTTAAAATGGGTTGTCCATATGTCACCATTTTGTATCGCTAATTCCTCTTGTTTAGATTTTTTTATTTTTTTCCAATTTTGCCAGAAGTTGTTTGTGTTTATGGACTCCTCAATTAGCGTCAGCTGCTTTCTGTTGTACTGTGCTTTTTTGGTTCTGAGTGTACGTTTATAGAGTTTTAAAGTCTCACAGTAATGAAGGCGTAATTCACCATTATTTGGGTCTCTGTGCTTTTGGTTGGATAGTGTTCTAAGTTTTTTCCTTATAATTTTACAATCTGCATCAAACCAGTTGTCATCTGTGATCTTTTTTGTTTTGTTTTTTATCAATTTCAATTGTGCTTCTTTTGCCGTTTGCCTGAATATATAGTTGATGTTTTGTACTGCTAGATTGATGCCTTCTTTACTGTGAGTGAATGTGGTATCCAGAAAGTTATCTAAGAGTGTTTGGATATTTTGGTTCCAGGTTGCTTTCTGGTATTCTTCTGTGCTGTTTTGGGCCCATCTGTATGAATGTCTGATGTTGTACAGCTTACTGGGCTGTGAATGTGTGGTTGTTTCCATGTCTGTTCTTTTGAGGAACAATGTAATTTGGCTGTGATCAGACAGAGGTGTTAGTGGCTTGACAGTGAATGAGCTGAGAGAGAAGGGGTCAATGTCTGTGATCATATAGTCTACTGTACTGTGGCCAAGAGGTGAGCAGTAGGTGAATCTCCCCAAAGAGTCCCCCCGTAACCTACCATTGACAAAGTACAGACCCAGGCTTCTACAGAGCTGCAACAGATCCCTTCCGTTTTTGTTGACGGTGCTGTCACTGTTGTTTCTATTGGGGAGATTAAGACAGTTAGAAACATTATGGCCTGTAATAAAGCTGTCCCCTTGTGTGCTCGTTAGATCAAGTAGTGTTCCTGTGCGCGCATTTGTGTCACCACAGATGAGCACATTTCCCTGGGCCTGGAAATGGCACGTCTCTTCCTCAAGGGTGGGGAAGATCTCCTCTGAGTAATATGGGGATTCTGAGGGGGGGATATAAATTGCGCAAAGGAACACATCTTTTTCTGTCAGTACAAGTTCTTTTTTCAGTTTTAACCAAATGTGATATTTGCCAATTTTGAGGGGATCAATTAGATGTTGTAGGTCGGATTTGTACCAAATGATCAGTCCTCCAGAGTCTCTGCCTCTATTGACAGAGCTGTGTTTTTGTGACGGCACAATTACCTCTCTGTAACCTGTGGGACAGTGAGTGACAATGTCAGCCTTACACCATGTCTCCTGCAGAATGATGACGTCAACATCTTTAAGATTTTTGTTGAACTCCAGTGCTAAACTCTTCAGTCCAAAGGTTGATGAGTTTAGGCCCTGAATGTTCCACATGCTAACTGACAGTGATTTCATGTTCCAAAAGAAAGAATAGCAGTCAGAAATACAGTAACTAACTATTAAGTTGTTAAGAGCGAGATAAACAGGATAACAGCCAACATTTTTTCTGTTATATAAACATTCCTATTCATTGAACAAGTACATTTTAGTACAATAGGTGTGTGTGTGTGTGTGTGTGTGTGTGTGTGTGTGTGTGTGTGTGTGTGTGTGTGTGTGTGTGTGTGTGTGTGTACATGCGTCCGTGTGTGTTTCGTGCAGTTTCGTGCAGATGTATTGGAGGAGCTGTTTAATCTCACTCAATCCCACAGGGTTCTCCTGTCCTCTGACAACCTCTGCGTAGCTGCGCTGGTCCTGCTGTTGGGCCCTGTGGAGTGGAGGGGGGCCAGGTCTGGGCCGTGGGGCTTCCTCTCTGGTCTGGTAGGGGTGGTGGTCTGGTGCGGGGTAGTAGGCTGGGCCCGGTCCGGTCTGGCTAAGCCGATGGAAGTGGTGATGGTCTGGTGGTGGGTGGGGCCTGTGGGGTGCGCTGGGTCTGGTGTGGCGTTGAAGGGGCCTGGGGCTCCTTGTTGGTGCAGTGGTCTGGTAGGGGTCTCTGGGTGTTCCTCTGTCCAGTGCGGCATGGGGTGTTTGTCTACCAAGTGCCACGTCCTTTAGAGACTTGACAAACATCCCTACTGTCTGCTTCCTCAGGTGGGAGTAGTCGTGCAGATGCTCTGGGGTGATTGTTGTGTGGTGAGCAACGTGTACGTTTGGGAGTAGGCCACACCCTCTGGTGATGTCAGCGTTGACTTTCTGAATGGTACGGTGATGGAAGTCTTTGCGGGGCAGCAGAGTGGAGATGGTGATGTGGGAGTTGGGGAACCGCTCAGAGGCCCTCTCTGCTACTCTGTTGACCAGCCTGCCTACTCTCTCCTGCTCCTCTCGCAGGTTGTTGGTGCCGGTGTGAATAATAATGTGGCCTGGTGTGCCAAAGTCAGGCTGGGACAGGATGTGGAGTGCATCCTGTGTTTTTGGGCACCATATTTTGCGCACCTTGTGTTGGGGGAAGAGTTTATCTTCTTGGATGAATTTCCCATTTGAGTCAATGAGGATGGCCACCTCAGTGGGTTTTACCAGATTAGTGTGTTTACGGTCTGGGGCTGGAGTACACAGGGCCTGTGTACATGGAGGGGTGTGTGGGGGTGTGTCAGGGGGGGCCAGAGAGCTTCTCTCTGTCGTAGGTGTCTCCATGTGAGCCTCCTTGTTGACTGGGGGTGTGGGTAAAGTGTTGTCGGTATGGGGGGGGGTTGTGGGTAAAGGTGGGTCGGTGGGGGTGTTAGGGGTGGTGAGGGGCTGCAGCTTCTCTCTAGGAGTCTCTACAGTCTGCTCTCTGTGCTGCAGCACCCTCTTGATGACAGATAACTCCTTTGTCATCTCCTCCTTTACCTGCACCAGCTCTCTCCTCATGGTGGCCTTTACCTCCTCCAGCGCTGTGGTAAGGCTCTCTCTCAGCTCCTGGACAGAGTTCTTCAGCTGGGTCCTGCACTGGTTGATCTGGTCCTGTAGAAGCTCTGTGTCTGGACTGGTGGTGGTGTAGCTGGGGAGCTGCTCCTTCAGCTCAGTAACCCATACCTCTATCACTGCCAGCCTGTCTCTCAACAGGCTGATGGTAGTGGGGTCTTGGCTCTGGTGGTTGTAGGCAGGCAGGGGGGAGGATGGTCCTGCTGTTGGGGTGCCTGAGGTGAGGGGAGAGGTCGGGGTGCTGTCCTTTTCTTTTTTGCTTTCCGCTATCTTCGTTAGGGTGGGGAAGTCCTGCACAACAGAGCTGAGTGCAGCCTCACTGCCCTGGACCATGACAGTGCCGTTCTGATACATATTTACTGTCAGAAACCTGTTTTCCTGGTCCTTATCGCTGTCCTCAAAAATGTGGATTTGCCTTCCCTTGCAGATGCCTTTCTTCGTGGTATAGCTGACATGCCTGGTTACAGCTGTATGCCAGGCAGTAGTGTGGTCTGTGTAAAATAACAGGTTTGTAACAGTCCTGTTTTGTGAGCAGTCGGCAAACAAAGTTTCTGGGTTCTCCCTCAGAATTCTGTGTTTAAAATTGATTCTTCCTTTCTCTGATTTGATTTCTGCTGGGTATTCAAAAAAAAGCGGGGAAAGTCTCTCAGTTTCTGTCGCTGCTAACGCTGCTAGCGCTGCCTCAGTGGCCATGTTGCTATGGTTACCACCAGTAAACAGTTAGAGCTAGACGTTAAGCTAACTGACCGATTTGAATTTGGCTAGCTACCACGATGAAGATTGGTCTTTTAACTCACTCTCTGTCAATTTTTTCCTCCTTTGTTGATCTTCAGTTGTACAATTTGATTACCTATACATTTTTTGCTAATTGAATCGTGTCAATCTCGCTCTTAACAAACAAAAAGTTATAACAAGTCAGGAGCTGTTCCTCTGCATGACTTCTCTCTCTCTCTCTCTCCCCCCTCACTCTCGCTCATGTCTGATAAAGGTTTTACAAATAAATGCTGGGGGTTTCTGTGTGTCCCTGGTGGATCTAAGACTGGTGGGAGTGTGTTCTCCAGCCTCAGGGTCTGACTGACATGATTCACTTTGTTTTAGTGTGGGAATAACATGTATTCCTCTGAGTTACAGTCTTTTCCCTCTCAGACTAGGGATGTGTCTCAATAATCTCAAATGACTTCCTCTCCTTCATCTGTACACTCTTAGAAAAAATGGTTCCAAAAGGGTTCTTCAGCTGTCCCCATGTGTTCTACCTGGAACCCAAAAAGGTTCTTCAATGGGTTCTCTTATGGGGACAGCCGAAGAACCCTTTTAGGTTCTAGATAGCACCTTTTTTTCTAAGAGTGTACCAATCTAAAAACATAAGTGAAATCAAAATGGAGGATGCCCACCAGGAATACAGATGATGGAAAAGAGACAAGGACAGAAAGCCAATGTAGACTATTGAGATGCACCTGAGAGTCTATCCACAGTTGCATTTTTAATCCAGAGAGTTGTTCTCTCAACATATGAACTTATTCACTGTCCTGATGTGTAGTCCCCTCCCCTGTCCTCTCTGGCTGTGCTGTGCTGTCAGCTGATGTGTAGTCCCCTCCCCTGTCCTCTCTCTGGCTGTGCTGTCAGCTGATGTGTAGTCCCCTCCCCTGTCCTCTCTCTGGCTGTGCTGTGCTGTCAGCTGATGTGTAGTCCCCTCCCCTGTCCTCTCTCTGGCTGTGCTGTGCTGTCAGCTGATGTGTAGTCCCCTCCCCTGTCCTCTCTCTGGCTGTGCTGTGCTGTCAGCTGATGTGTAGTCCCCTCCCCTGTCCTCTCTCTGGCTGTGCTGTGCTGTCAGCTGATGTGTAGTCCCCTCCCCTGTCCTCTCTCTGGCTGTGCTGTCAGCTGATGTGTAGTCCCCTCCCCTGTCCTCTCTCTGGCTGTGCTGTGCTGTCAGCTGATGTGTAGTCCCCTCCCCTGTCCTCTCTCTGGCTGTGCTGTCAGCTGATGTGTTGTCCCCTCCCCTGTCCTCTCTCTGGCTGTGCTGTGCTGTCAGCTGATGTGTAGTCCCCTCCCCTGTCCTCTCTCTGGCTGTGCTGTGATGTCAGCTGATGTGTAGTCCCCTCCACTGTCCTCTCTCTGGCTGTGCTGTGATGTCAGCTGATGTGTAGTCCCCTCCCCTGTCCTCTCTCTGGCTGTGCTGTCAGCTGATGTGTAGTCCCCTCCCCTGTCCTCTCTCTGGCTGTGCTGTGATGTCAGCTGATGTGTAGTCCCCTCCACTGTCCTCTCTCTGGCTGTGCTGTGATGTCAGCTGATGTGTAGTCCCCTCCCCTGTCCTCTCTCTGGCTGTGCTGTCAGCTGATGTGTAGTCCCCTCCACTGTCCTCTCTCTGGCTGTGCTGTCAGCTGATGTGTAGTCCCCTCCCCTGTCCTCTCTCTGGCTGTGCTGTCAGCTGATGTGTAGTCCCCTCCACTGTCCTCTCTCTGGCTGTGCTGTCAGCTGATGTGTAGTCCCCTCCACTGTCCTCTCTCTGGCTGTGCTGTCAGCTGATGTCTAGTCCCCTCCACTGTCCTCTCTCTGGCTGTGCTGTGATGTCAGCTGATGTGTAGTCCCCTCCCCTGTCCTCTCTCTGGCTGTGCTGTCAGCTGATGTGTAGTCCCCTCCACTGTCCTCTCTCTGGCTGTGCTGTGATGTCAGCTGATGTGTAGTCCCCTCCCCTGTCCTCTCTCTGGCTGTGCTGTCAGCTGATGTGTAGTCCCCTCCCCTGTCCTCTCTCTGGCTGTGCTGTGATGTCAGCTGATGTGTAGTCTCCTCCCCTGTCCTCTCTCTGGCTGTGCTGTGATGTCAGCTGATGTGTAGTCTCCTCCCCTGTCCTCTCTCTGGCTGTGCTGTGATGTCAGCTGATGTGTAGTCCCCTCCCCTGTCCTCTCTGGCTGTGCTGTGATGTCAGCTGATGTGTAGTCCCCTCCCCTGTCCTCTCTCTGGCTGTGCTGTCAGCTGATGTGTAGTCCCCTCCCCTGTCCTCTCTCTGGCTGTGCTGTGATGTCAGCTGATGTGTAGTCCCCTCCCCTGTCCTCTCTGGCTGTGATGTCAGCTGATGTGTAGTCCCCTCCCCTGTCCTCTCTGGCTGTGATGTCAGCTGATGTGTAGTCCCCTCCCCTGTCCTCTCTCTGGCTGTGATGTCAGCTGATATGTAGTCCCCTCCCCTGTCCTCTCTCTGGCTGTGATGTCAGCTGATATGTAGTCCCCTCCCCTGTCCTCTCTCTGGCTGTGCTGTGATGTCAGCTGATGTGTAGTCCCCTCCCCTGTCCTCTCTCTGGCTGTGCTGTGATGTCAGCTGATATGTAGTCCCCTCCCCTGTCCTCTCTCTGGCTGTGCTGTGATGTCAGCTGATATGTAGTCCCCTCCCCTGTCCTCTCTCTAGCTGTGCTGTGATGTCAGCTGATGTGTAGTCCCCTCCCCTGTCCTCTCTCTGGCTGTGCTGTCAGCTGATGTGTAGTCCCCTCCACTGTCCTCTCTCTGGCTGTGCTGTGATGTCAGCTGATGTGTAGTCCCCTCCCCTGTCCTCTCTCTGGCTGTGCTGTGCTGTCAGCTGATGTGTAGTCCCCTCCCCTGTCCTCTCTGGCTGTGATGTCAGCTGATGTGTAGTCCCCTCCCCTGTCCTCTCTCTGGCTGTTATGTCAGCTGATGTGTAGTCCCCTCCCCTGTCCTCTCTGGCTGTGATGTCAGCTGATGTGTAGTCCCCTCCCCTGTCCTCTCTGGCTGTGATGTCAGCTGATGTGTAGTCCCCTCCCCTGTCCTCTCTCTGGCTGTGCTGTCAGCTGATGTGTAGTCCCCTCCCCTGTCCTCTCTCTGGCTGTGCTGTGATGTCAGCTGATGTGTAGTCCCCTCCCCTGTCCTCTCTCTGGCTGTGCTGTGATGTCAGCTGATGTGTAGTCCCCTCCCCTGTCCTCTCTCTGGCTGTGATGTCAGCTGATGTGTAGTCCCCTCCCCTGTCCTCTCTCTGGCTGTGATGTCAGCTGATGTGTAGTCCCCTCCCCTGTCCTCTCTCTGGCTGTGCTGTGATGTCAGCTGATGTGTAGTCCCCTCCCCTGTCCTCTCTGGCTGTGCTGTGATGTCAGCTGATGTGTAGTCCCCTCCCCTGTCCTCTCTCTGGCTGTGATGTCAGCTGATGTGTAGTCCCCTCCCCTGTCCTCTCTCTGGCTGTGATGTCAGCTGATGTGTAGTCTCCTCCCCTGTCCTCTCTCTGGCTGTGATGTCAGCTGATGTGTAGTCCCCTCCCCTGTCCTCTCTCTGGCTGTGCTGTCAGCTGATGTGTAGTTCCCTCCCCTGTCCTCTCTCTGGCTGTGCTGTGATGTCAGCTGATGTGTAGTCCCCTCCCCTGTCCTCTCTCTGGCTGTGATGTCAGCTGATGTGTAGTCCCCTCCCCTGTCCTCTCTCTGGCTGTGATGTCAGCTGATGTGTAGTCCCCTCCCCTGTCCTCTCTCTGGCTGTGCTGTCAGCTGATGTGTAGTCCCCTCCCCTGTCCTCTCTCTGGCTGTGATGTCAGCTGATGTGTAGTCCCCTCCCCTGTCCTCTCTCTGACTGTGCTGTGATGTCAGCTGATGTGTAGTCCCCTCCCCTGTCCTCTCTCTGGCTGTGCTGTGATGTCAGCTGATGTGTAGTCCCCTCCCCTGTCCTCTCTCTGGCTGTGCTGTGATGTCAGCTGATATGTAGTCCCCTCCCCTGTCCTCTCTCTGGCTGTGCTGTGATGTCAGCTGATGTGTAGTCCCCTCCCCTGTCCTCTCTCTGGCTGTGATGTCAGCTGATGTGTAGTCCCCTCCCCTGTCCTCTCTCTGGCTGTGATGTCAGCTGATGTGTAGTCCCCTCCCCTGTCCTCTCTCTGGCTGTGCTGTGATGTCAGCTGATGTGTAGTCCCCTCCCCTGTCCTCTCTCTGGCTGTGCTGTGATGTCAGCTGATGTATAGTCCCCTCCCCTGTCCTCTCTGGCTGTGATGTCAGCTGATGTGTAGTCCCCTCCCCTGTCCTCTCTCTGGCTGTGCTGTGATGTCAGCTGATGTGTAGTCCCCTCCCCTGTCCTCTCTCTGGCTGTGCTGTGATGTCAGCTGATATGTAGTCCCCTCCCCTGTCCTCTCTCTGGCTGTGCTGTGATGTCAGCTGATGTGTAGACCCCTCCCCTGTCCTCTCTCTGGCTGTGATGTCAGCTGATGTGTAGTCCCCTCCCCTGTCCTCTCTCTGGCTGTGATGTCAGCTGATGTGTAGTCCCCTCCCCTGTCCTCTCTCTGGCTGTGATGTCAGCTGATGTGTAGTCCCCTCCCCTGTCCTCTCTCTGGCTGTGATGTCAGCTGATGTGTAGTCCCCTCCCCTGTCCTCTCTCTGACTGTGCTGTGATGTCAGCTGATGTGTAGTCCCCTCCCCTGTCCTCTCTCTGGCTGTGCTGTGATGTCAGCTGATGTGTAGTCCCCTCCCCTGTCCTCTCTCTGGCTGTGCTGTGATGTCAGCTGATATGTAGTCCCCTCCCCTGTCCTCTCTCTGGCTGTGCTGTGATGTCAGCTGATGTGTAGTCCCCTCCCCTGTCCTCTCTCTGGCTGTGATGTCAGCTGATGTGTAGTCCCCTCCCCTGTCCTCTCTCTGGCTGTGATGTCAGCTGATGTGTAGTCCCCTCCCCTGTCCTCTCTCTGGCTGTGATGTCAGCTGATGTGTAGTCCCCTCCCCTGTCCTCTCTCTGGCTGTGCTGTGATGTCAGCTGATGTGTAGTCCCCTCCCCTGTCCTCTCTCTGGCTGTGCTGTGATGTCAGCTGATGTGTAGTCCCCTCCCCTGTCCTCTCTCTGGCTGTGCTGTGATGTCAGCTGATGTGTAGTCCCCTCCCCTGTCCTCTCTCTGGCTGTGATGTCAGCTGATGTGTAGTCCCCTCCCCTGTCCTCTCTCTGGCTGTGATGTCAGCTGATGTGTAGTCCCCTCCCCTGTCCTCTCTCTGGCTGTGCTGTGATGTCAGCGGATGTGTAGTCCCCTCCACTGTCCTCTCTCTGGCTGTGCTGTGATGTCAGCTGATGTGTAGTCCCCTCCACTGTCCTCTCTCTGGCTGTGCTGTGATGTCAGCTGATGTGTAGTCCCCTCCCCTGTCCTCTCTGGCTGTGCTGTGCTGTCAGCTGCTGTTTTTATCAGACATGTTTTTGGCACTGATAAACCCTTCGGTGAAAACATTAGTTTGACAGTTGTCATAAACATGTCTTGAGTAACGGCGTTGCCATGAAACCATTTAATGATCCTGGCACCGCCTGACGCCTGAGATGGAAAACACATTTTCCCGGCCTAGTTGGGAGGGGGAGGTGTTTTCAGGGGACACGACTCTGGTGCGACGCTGTGTTTGTTCCCCCTTCAGGCCTCGGGGAGCGAGGGCCAGACGGGGGACAGGCAGGAGGAGAGAGAGAGGCTGCGCAGAGTGCTCAAACAGATGGGACGAATCAAGTGTCCTAACGAGGTATGTACTCATGTGCTTCTTTTTCTCTATAATCCCACTTTATCTCTCTCTCTCTCTCTCTCTCTCTCTCTCTCTCTTTTCTATTTCTGCTGCACACCCCTCCATCTAACCGTCTCTCCTTCTTTCTTTCTTTCTTTCTCTCTCTCCTCTCTCACTCCCTCCTTCCCTCTCTCTTTCTTGTTATTCTGCCCAAACACACATCAACACTCTGTTACCAATTACTCACACTAGAGTAGAGAGGAGAGAGAGGTGAAGAGACAGGACAGCTGAGACAGACACTCTCACTAACCTCTCTTCATCCATTCATGGGCATTTCATTTATTTCTTCCACTTCTAACTCACTCTTCTCTTATTCAACCACAAAAATGGTTGTCCACCTCTCTTGAGAAAGCTAGTTTATGTCAGTGACACTATATGAAGTTAGATGAATATAACCTAGACATGTTCGTTAAACACATCCATATTCTGCTCCACTAACCTGATTTCCAGTCTAATGTCAATTTTCTATTTCTCCCATTTTCAATGTTGCATGCACACGTACGTGCACCCACACACCCACAGGGCTGCTCGGCCCATTTCTCCAGTCTGATGGGGTACCAGTACCATCAGAAGCGCTGTGGCAGAGAGCTGTCAGAGGAGGACAAGCCTGTGTTTCTGTGTCAGCACTGTGGGAAGACCTACCGTTCCAAGGCTGGCAGAGACTACCACCTCCGCACTGAACACCGCACACCCAACACCCCCAACACCACCAACATCAACGATACCAACAACACGAACGCCAGCAGAGGGGTAAGAGAGAGCAGAAGCGTTTTTGTTTTAAATCTTTATCGGTTGAGATTACACCCATAGTCTTTGGTTGAATCGCTGTGAATTCTCTGATTGGTCCCTGACTGGGCTGTCCCTCCTCTTCCAGGTGAGCACAGAGGAGTCCCAGACACAACTTGGGGGAAGGGGGGAGCTGAACCACACGGAGAGAGAGAGGAAGGAAAAGGAGAAGTGGCAAGAGTTGTCTGCAGGTAGGGAGAAAGAGAGCGAGGAGGGGAGAGAGAGGGAGAGAGAGGGGCTGGGGGAGGACTTTGAGAGGACTCCCAGTGGTAGGGTGAGACGTCGCTCGGCCCAGGTAGCAGTGTTCCACCTGCAGGAGATAGCAGAGGATGAACTGACCAAGGACTGGGGAACCAAGCGCCGCATCAAAGATGACCTGGTACCGGACAGCAAGAGGGTAAGACACAGACAGGCACACACACACACACACACACACACACACACACACACACACACACACACACACACACACACACACACACACACACACACACACACTGAACATCTTGTCCCTGTCTGTCCTCCTCCCCCAGTTGAACTACACTCGGCCTGGCCTTCCCAAGTTCAGTCCCAAGCTGCTGGAGAGTTGGAAGAACGAGGTCAAGGAGAAGGGTTTCCTCTGCTGCTCCAACGGAGTAAGAACCTCTAGACAACATGTTCTGTCCATTAAACACCTTTCAGATAAATCCTGTTTTTTAAATTTTCCAGTTGTTTTTACACATTCCAGCACTGTCAATCAATTCTGAGCTCTACAGGCTCTAAAAATGAGCAAGTGAAGATTTTATACGCACAGTTTACTATATTGGTATCTGTTGTTATTGTTCCTCTCTGTTTCTAGAGCTGTGAAGCTGTTTACTCCAGTGTGTCCGGGCTCAAAGCTCATCTAGCCAACTGTAACCAGGTAGGATCATCAGGACCAGGTTAAGTTAAATGGATGAAAACATATCTGACCCTGTGTCAGTGGTTAGGTTTAGGGACAACTTGTACCTACTCCTGACTGAGATGTGTTTCTGTATGCTTCAGGCAGGGGGCGACGCAGGGAAGTACACCTGCTTACTGTGTCAGAAGGAATTCAGCTCAGAAAGTGGTGTCAAGTACCACATCAGCAAGACACATTCACAGGTGAGACTTACATACATAAACCCTCACAGGTCTGATATACACGTTGAAGTATATAAAACAGACTCACTCACAGATAACGCATTCACTCATTTATATACACATTTTAAAACACACAGGTGGATGTCATACACACATGCAGTAACAGAACGTTTTCCCTCATTATTATCATACGTTACATTATCATACGTTACATTATCATATGTTACATTATCATACGTTACATTATCATATGTTACATTACCATATGTTACATTACCGTGCGTTACATTACCATATGTTACATTATCATACGTTACATTATCGTACGTTACATTGACATACGTTACATTATCATGCGTTACATTATCATGCGTTACATTATCGTACGTTACATTATCGTACATTACATTATCGTACGTTACATTGTCGTACGTTACATAATCATACGTTACATTATCATACGTTACATTATCATACTTTCGTACAGAACTGGTTCCGAGCCTCTAGCCATGTGGTGCCCAGCAGCAGCAAGAGCAAACCGGCAGAAAACAAAGAGTTTGAGAAAAAGGAGGTTAAGAACGGTGCCACCACAGGAAAGAAGAGAGGCCGCAAGCCCAAAGAGCACCCCCCTCAGGCCACCCCTGTCCAAACAAAGACTCCTTTCAGTTCTACCCAAATCTCATCCTCCACACCCACCCCAAACCCAACTTCAGCCGCCACCCCGAACACGGCCCAAGTCCAGCACCAGGCCCAGTCCCAGATCCCGACAGAGAGGGTGAACCTGGAGACCCCGACATTAAACAGACAGCCCAACCCCCCCACCACACGGAAGGGAAAGACCAAGAGGGTGCCCCCTCCCTCAGAGTAGATCTGCTTTCACTAACCCAGGAGCCAGAGAGGATGCTATCTCTCTGGCTAGCCATCCACATTACGCCAGTAAGCTCAAAGACGTTATGGACGACACAAGGACTGGGGGACAGCGAACTAAACTAAAAATAACCATAGAGACGTGAAAACAATTAGTTCATGCGTTTGATTTCACTCTGATCTTTGTGTTTTAACCTTATACTGTATACGGTGTATGTGTCTACTGGTATATGCTGATGTAACAGTTCATTTTTTCTCCATTCCATTTCTAAGCATAATTTCAGTTAAGCTATTCACAACAGGGGTTAATTGTAATCAAAGTTAAAATCCCACTCAATATATAAATAGCATTTTCTAAACAAAAGTCATATTTCAATAGAATTTTGCATAATTCCCTATACATGTCTGTAGATTCATGTTGTGCTTGAGAGATTTTTTAAAGGATATTCTATTAGCATGGTGAGGTAATTTACTGCTAGTGATTTTTCAATGGATATACTGTACTGTGTATATATACAATATCTATATCTATATATCTATATACTCAAAGCAATGACGTCAACCATCGTTTTTTCAAGGCAGGAAGGTCAAATTTGCATTTTGTTGTTTCCACTTTGGCGTCTTGAGTTTGTTTTTCATTGTGGCAGCTGAATGCCGAAGTAGAGAGCTCTTTTCATCAGTCTGCTTCAGTGCAATATAGTCATGTGTTTTTGTCACTTTCTTTGTTGTTTTTTGGCCCAGAGTACACACTGTTACGCATAAATCAAACTCTTTCTTCTGTTCTTATGCTGTTTAAGTATTTATAGTAATTTTGTTAATTTCAAACATTTACACTGAAATGTGGGAGTTATTTTTTATTTTACATATGATATGAGATTTTATCAAATTTTTGAGACATTAATTATACCTTGGGGCACAAGAGTATGATTGAGGATGTTTACACAAACATTTCTAAACTAAAATCTGTATCTACACCAAACAATGTAAACGGCATATCCACAAAGTTTGAAGATGAAAAAATGTTGTTAAATATATGTTTCCACTGCTATTGTTGCTAATGATGGACTAAATGCTGAATCTAACAGTGGGAAAGTATTTGACCAGAGTTGCACCATTGCAGCACAATCAAATGAGTTGTCACCATTTTGGAGCTTGAAGTCCGACTTGAGGCTGATCTGGAGAAATCTACTTGCTCTTATTTGAATGAAATCACTCAGAAAAGGCAGCGGCATATGTCTTTTTATAGAAAATTGAAGTCAGTTTGAAAATAATATTTTATGAAACGAAAAAGAAACCCTGCAAATATAGTTTCTAAAAACAGTTGTCTTGCACTAACCCTAACCCTTCCCTCCCTTCCCCCTGTTGTGTCTTTCTGCACTTGAAGAGCACTGCTAATCTTTCACCCCAACATTAATGCTCTGGAAGAGGCTGCCCTTAGACACAGATCTAGAAACCAGCCTGCCCTCCCTAAATTCTAACCTTAACCATTATGGGCAAAGACACAAAACTGGCCATAGGTCAGTGTCTAAGGGGCAGTTTCACCCTACTCAAACCTTAACCCCCTATATGGTTGTAACCAGGACTAAAAAAGAAACCGAGTGGTGTCCAGAAATAAGTACTTTTAGTCCTCTGTGACCTGCATTCTAACCAGATTCAATGACAAATGGGAAAATAACAGGGCCACCTGTCTAACTCAGAATCCTAACAAAGCCATAAATGATCCTCAGAAATGCAAAACATTTAGGCTGTTTTACCAGTCATAACTGTTTTATCGTCAAATGAATTAAGTCTAAATTAAATATCTTTAATTTATGAAAAATACTAGCATGTGCAATCAGAGAATTTTAATATTTTATCTATATAATAATTACTTAAAGTAAATACTTGAATTCACACAAAACAAATGAAATCATTTGATTGAAATAAAACCCCTAAAATCTTTCATTTATATTTATATCAATAGAGCAGAATAGCTTGCTCTCAAAGCGACAGATCTATTTTATAATCACTTGTGTATATTATCTAGTTAATATGATAGCAAGGGGAGTTTGTAAAAAGTTAATGGTTACATGGTGCAATTTAATCAGTCTGCTTGTTCATCCAGCACAGTTTTTCCTAAAATTGTACTTTGCATTATGTCCAAATACAGATACTTAACTCATACTATAATGTTATATTAACCCTTGTGCTGACATTTTGTGTTCCTCAAGTTAGGATTCAGCCCAATATCACCATTGCAATTTAATTAGATTTTCTAAATGTCAGCCTACATTGCTTTAATCCATAATTGTCTATTTTGGGATGATGGGAGTTCTCAAAGAGATTTGGGCAATTAAGTCAGATGAACTCATGGATACCATTTCATGTCTCTGCGTCCAGTTTGAAGGAAGTTCAAGGTAGTTTCTGGAGCGATCATTAATGACTGGAAGTCTATGTGATCAGCTAGCTTAATTGCAAAAATCTCTCACTATCCCTTTCACAAAGGACTGGGTGTAGGCTACATCCCTTACATTGCATTACGATTGAATACCTTCCGTATTGTTATATTCACATTTAATAGATGAACAACAGAGGTTAGATAGACGAGCACTGATGGAACCTTGCGCTTTTCAAAACAGTTCTTCAGACCTTGGCCATTGGCTCTCGTCTAGTGACTGGCTTTTGTGTATAGGGAGAATGAGCACCTTGGCTGGAGTTCAGTTATAGAACATGCATTCTCACAAAGCCTTTGCAGAAACATTCTACAGGCTACACGTGAATTCCAACCCTTTATTATGAGAGGATGCTAAGAACAGTTAGCAGTTGGGTGTGGAGTTTTGGCACAGTATCAATTATGAGTTGCTTGTTGATTGTTTGATTTTTACGTCATATTGACTGCTATTGTTTACCTGACAAGCTTTGGTGTTTGCAATATAATAGTTTAGCACTGCTTACCATTGTGGATATTATTATATACTTTATTTTACCCTTTACTACCTGTCTTCCTAGATGATGTGGGAAACACATATCCCGCAGTTTGAGCTAACGTAGAATACAGCACCAACTGCAACAATATGTTTAGAGAGTATAGCAATACACCATATTTTGACGGTCACATTGGCTTGCTAATGTCTTGATATCCAGTGTAATTTACACATTGAATGGCTCATTTATTTCACCTACCCTATCCTTTTGTTTGTTTGCTTAAGAATTGTCTTTTCTCAGTGACAAATCAAAAAAAGAAGAAAAAAATGAAACAAAAAAAGGTGAAGTGGAAGTCCATCAAATGTGATGGTATGTGTTGAAATACACTGTTTACCGTGTTTGACGATGCACATTTCATTTAGCTCTTCAGGACACATTGGCACACATATGGAGAATGTTCATTTGTCGATATCTAAGGGTGAACAAGGAGGCGTGTGTGTGTGTGTGTGTGTGTGTGTGTGTGTGTGTGTGTGTGTGTGTGTGTGTGTGTGTGTGTGTGTGTGTGTGTGTGTGTGTGTGTGTGTGTGTGTGTGTGTGTGTGTGTGTGTGTGTGTGTGTGTGTGTGCACTTACTATCCAATGAAATAGGCTTGAATTAGGAGTGTTGTCTCCAGAGCTTTTTAGTGGTCTGGACTGTGTGTGGTTTGACTTTTGTACCTGGGCATAGGCTAAGGTGTCTTCCCTTTTTTCACAAAATGCTATTTCTCCCTTTAATGTTTTATCTTACAAACATTCACAATCTCAAACGGCTTCAGATGACTCTTTGTTTTGAAAATTGACCATTATAGAGAGGATACAAAATGATTGGTTATGTTGAGAAGAATACCTATGATGTTTTTCCTGTTTTCTATGTTGAAGTTGTTCATATCTGAAGCTATATCCTAACTAGGGAGGCACCACACCTCTGAATCTGGTCTGTTACAATTTTTAAAAATTGTTGTATTACCTGTGCATTATTATCCCTCAAATAATGAATAAAAATGTTGTTGACTAAGTTTGACAGTTGCCATATATAATACACGCTGTTCATCATGTGAATGGTTGGTAGCCTATATGACCTGACAATTATTGAAGCTGATACAATGGATTTTAAACATTCACATTTTATTATCATAAATAGCATATAGCCTAGTTACATGACTTTATATTTTGTTGATTTATTCTTTGAACCACATGACATAGTGTCACTATATATCATAATATATCAAGTGTAACAATTCAATAACCTCATCCAGTAACACGTGGCCCTGACACATTTGAGTCCCTGCCACTATATTGGCTAGAGAAAGGCCCTGTTGAATATGACCGTATATGAACGTTACCTCATGGTGCGTTACAGATCGACGGAACGCCATGAGGCACTTTGGGACTACGAGTCCTTTTTTGGGGGTTGTGCTCACGAAAATCTATTTTTGCCATTAGGCAAAGAAACGACAAGACCCAGAATGCAACTGTCTAAGCCCCCTCTACACAGCTGACTATCAAATACGGGAAGAGCAATGTCTACCGTGTGCTGAGAAGGAAGGGTCTCAAAGATGGAGTGCGGAGAGAATTCTTCTTCGCTGTCTAATTCCAACAGGTATTTCACTTGGTTTGGGGATTGACTGTGGCGACAAGAAGTGAACTATACAACCTGTTTTTGCTGACGGTTGATTTTCGTGACAATCTGCATCCTTGGTGAACGTGAACCTACGTTCTGACCTCATGGTTACAAAGGAAGCGCGAGTGCAGTCAGTTCAGAAAGCATCAGTACACTGTATCAGTTATGGAAGCGAGGAAGTTTCATTGTAGCAAGCATTGTCTGTCGATATAGATACAGAAAGCACAAGGTTCGGTTAATTCTTTCATTATAGGCCTTCATCATGAAGGCTTCATGCCTTGCCGTCTTGCGTAATGGTGATTTTTGACAGCGGTCCGACATTTATAACCCTTTAATAACTGAACGAATAGTGCTAGTGATCGTTTTCTATAGGTGGACTTCACTGCGCATGTGTTCCCAAAATAATCCAGACACAAACCGTTAAAAAAATACCCTTAATATAATGGAGCATGCGTTTCAACTTTTGGAATGTGCTAATTGTTTTCGACTATATTAGCTCATAAACACTATGGAATTGGCTTATTATTATTTTTGTTTACTTAATTTGTAGATATTGTAACACCCTAAATGAGGAGGTTAAATGCAATAATGAGATGTTTGATATTTTGTGGTCACTGCAACCAGAGACAACATATCAGCTTCTGAAGAGAATGGAATTTTCGTGAAGAACTATTAACATATTTAAATGGCATCAATATTTACACTCCAATATCTGCAGCAGTGATATGCTTATCTGTTACACAGGTCCAATATCCTGACCGACAAAAATCACATTTGTGAAATTCCCAACACAGCATTGTGTTATAATGTTCAACAGTGCAAAATTGCTTCCTTGACTCTAGTGAATGTTCTCTGAAAAACAGAATGGCAGAGAAATCAAATCAAATGTTATTGGTCACATACACATGGTTAGCAGATGTTAATGCGATTTGAGTCCACACTCCTATCATTGACGTTTTACCTGTTGTAAACCACACGAGGGTGTTCTTACATTAGCCTAGTTCATACCAATGATATATATAAAACCCTGGATTGCTGATACTTTGTTTTGGCCATGGCGAGGCTTTGAAGCCACTGGTCGGCCATATTGGCTTTCCTCAGAAAAGTAGTCCTCCGTAGGAATGAAATGATACAGAAATCATCCCTGTATGATGCATTTTGCATAATATGATGCAAAATGCAACATTATACAGGGATAATTTCTGTTTTTTGAAAGTTATATATCGTAAAATTGATTCCATTTGGACTATATAGTCAACAATGGACTATATTTTGCTTGAAGAATTGACCAAAGCTGGTGTGAAGTCCTCAGTACTGCACAGGAATGTTATGAATTTGATGTAACTAATAGCATGTCCTCGTTTCTCAAATATGAAGGAGTACGGCCTTCACATTGGGTTCTTAACCAAATATTTTGGCCTTTGTCATCCTCTAGAAAGTGATCTGCTGAAGAAGTTGTTTTGACTCCCCCATTTCACAAGGTCATTAAGACTTCAATTAAATTAAATTAGCTTGGGAGTTAATAAATGTATAGCTAATGAGATTAAAATCACCATACAGTGACATATTGGATTAACTGACAAATGGGTAGTACACATTTAGCAGTTTTATTGTTATACGTAGTTCCATCTTGTCATCTTTAAATATAGTCCTTTTGCCTTCTGACTGTGCACTTTATGTTCCAGCCCAGTACTAAGACAACCCATTCAATTTATCAACAACTTTAATTGTCAAGTCCTTGATTAGTTGAATCAGGTGTGGTACTGTTGGCCTGGAACAAAAGCCTGCACCCCCTAGGAGACCCCAGGATCAAGATTGAAAATCAATGGTGAGGTTTGGTGGAAAACCTAAAGTAAGCTACACCACAGTATTAGGCCTATTTACTCAATAGCATCAGGGTATTAGGTCTATTTACTCAATAGCACCAGGGTATTAGGTCTATTTACTCAATAGCACCAGGGTATTAGGTCTATTTACTCAATAGCACCAGGGTATTAGGTCTATTTACTCAATAGCACCAGGGTATTAGGCCTATTTACTCAATAGCACCAGGGTATTAGGTCTATTTACTCAATAGCATCAGGGTATTAGGTCTATTTACTCAATAGCACCAGGGTATTAGGCCTATTTACTCAATAGCACCAGGGTATTAGGCCTATTTACTCAATAGCATCAGGGTATTAGGCCTATTTACTCAATAGCACCAGGGTATTTGGTCTATTTACTCAATAGCACCAGGGTATTAGGTCTATTTACTCAATAGCACCAGGGTATTAGGCCTATTTACTCAATAGCACCAGGGTATTAGGCCTATTTACTCAATAGCACCAGGGTATTAGGCCTATTTACTCAATAGCACCAGGGTATTTGGTCTATTTACTCAATAGCACCAGGGTATTAGGCCTATTTACTCAATAGCACCAGGGTATTTGGTCTATTTACTCAATAGCATCAGAGTATTAGGCCTATTTACTCAATAGCACCAGGGTATTAGGTCTATTTACTCAATAGCACCAGGGTATTAGGCCTATTTACTCAATAGCATCAGGGTATTAGGCCTATTTACTCAATAGCACCAGGGTATTTGGTCTATTTACTCAATAGCACCAGGGTATTAGGTCTATTTACTCAATAGCACCAGGGTATTAGGCCTATTTACTCAATAGCACCAGGGTATTAGGCCTATTTACTCAATAGCACCAGGGTATTAGGCCTATTTACTCAATAGCACCAGGGTATTTGGTCTATTTACTCAATAGCACCAGGGTATTAGGCCTATTTACTCAATAGCACCAGGGTATTTGGTCTATTTACTCAATAGCATCAGAGTATTAGGCCTATTTACTCAATAGCACCAGGGTATTAGGTCTATTTACTCAATAGCACCAGGGTATTAGGCCTATTTACTCAATAGCACCAGGGTATTAGGTCTATTTACTCAATAGCACCAGGGTATTAGGCCTATTTACTCAATAGCACCAGGGTATTAGGCCTATTTACTCAATAGCACCAGGGTATTAGGCCTATTTACTCAATAGCATCAGGGTATTAGGTCTATTTCCTCAATAGCACCAGGGTATTAGGCCTATTTACTTAATAGCACCAGGGTATTAGGTCTATTTACTCAATAGCACCAGGGTATTAGGCCTATTTACTCAATAGCACCAGGGTATTAGGCCTATTTACTCAATAGCACCAGGGTATTAGGTCTATTTACTCAATAGCACCAGGGTATTAGGCCTATTTACTCAATAGCATCAGGGTATTTGGTCTATTTACTCAATAGCACCAGGGTATTTGGTCTATTTACTCAATAGCACCAGGGTATTAGGCCTATTTACTCAATAGCATCAGGGTATTAGGTCTATTTACTCAATAGCACCAGGGTATTTGGTCTATTTACTCAATAGCACCAGGGTATTAGGTCTATTTCCTCAATAGCATCAGGGTATTAGGTCAACAGCAATTTACTCAAAACAACCGCGGTATTGCAGAACCTTCTCCTGGGATTTTTTCCCCTGTGGTGATCTCTGTTACCATAGAGAGTAATGCTACTAATCGTTATAGTAACCAGTTTAGCGACTTTGTTTTGACTCTGCTACTTTAACAGTGAGTAGTGTGTACTGTAGTGGGACACACCTGCTTCTCTGACTACAGCTGTCCTTGACAGAGTACCTCGAAGTCTCCATAAACACTGATACAGGGTCATGTATGTATCCTTTCCCCCTAATGGTTAAGGTTAAAATTTGTTGTAGGATAATCTAATCTTAGATCTGTTGTTGGGTGCAATTTGCAAATTGCGATTCTGTGAACACAGTCATTTACATGGGTTACTGGCTGTGGCATTTCCACATGTTTGCTTGTGTTTCATAGAAAACCAACAGGAATCATGAGGTTTGTGTGAGTGCGAAGTGTTTGTCTACTACAGTAAGACTGGGCAGCGTGTGTGTGTGTTCAGGGACACTCCTTACTTGCAGCTGACAGAGTGTAGTGTTTCATCATGCTGTTTATTCCCCACTTGTCTCTGAATGCAGTGTGTGTGTTTAAGTTGTATCAGTTGAATGTACAGGATACACATGGTATACACTGTCCAATGAAAGGCTTACTTGCAGGTTCCTTTTCAACAATGCAACTACAATAAGAAAAAATAAAATAAAAGAACAGGAACATAAAGTAAATGGCTCAGTAGAATAGAATAAACATTTTAGCAAAAGTAATACATGAAGGCACAATTTATAGTCCAATATTTACACATTTTGCAGAACGGGAGCTTGGGGGGCAAGTGTTTAAAGTGTGCAGCATTTAGCAATCATAGTAAGAGTATCGTAGCAGCAGTTGTGATGTGTGTGTGTAGCATGAATGTACTGTGGATGTGTGTATGTCTGTGTGGGTGTGTGTATGTCTGTGTGGGTGGGTGGGTGGGTATGTCTGTGTGGGTGGGTGTATGTCTGTGTGGGTGTGCGCATGTCTGTGTGGGTGGGTGGGTATGTCTGTGTGGGTGGTTGTATGTCTGTGTGGGTGGATGTATGTCTGTGTGGGTGGGTGTATGTCTGTGTGGGTGTGTGTATGTCTGTGTGGGTGGGTGTATGTCTGTGTGGGTGTGTGCGTGCGTGGGTGGGTGGGTATGTCTGTGTGGTTGTGTGCGTGGGTGGGTGGGTGGGTATGTCTGTGTGGGTGTGTGCGTGCGTGGGTGGGTGGGTGGGTGGGTATGTCTGTGTGGGTGTGTGTATGTCTGTGTGGGTGTGTGCGTGGGTGGGTGGGTATGTCTGTGTGGGTGTGTGCGTGGGTGGGTGGGTGGGTGGGTGGGTATGTCTGTGTGGGTGTGTGCGTGGGTGGGTGGGTGGGTGGGTATGTCTGTCTGTGTGGGTGTGTGCGTGGGTGGGTGGGTGTGTGCGTGGGTGGGTGGGTGGGTGTGTGTGTGAGTGAGTGCGTGGGTATGTCTGTGTGGGTGTGTGTGTGGGTGAGTGCATGTGTGTTAAGGTGCGGAGAATCAGAGCAGGTGGTCAGTCCAGTTGAAGTATTCAGCAGTCTGATGGCTTGGAGATATTGGGTCTGGAATGGGGAGTAAACCCTGTCCCTTTCCATATGCGTGCCATTGGTTGGAACAGGCAGCGAGTTTCCAGTATAGCGCCATCTGAGGGGGCAATGACGCCGTTTTTTATTTTTTTTATCTCCACCACTCTTGACAACTTTGTGTCTGAATGTGGAGGGACATATTTTATTGAACTCAAACGTGGAATACACAACACACTTGAAGCCTGAAAACAATGTGTTTAGGTGCAAACGTTTGCCTGAGGCCTGGTCCATGGCTTCGGCCATTCCTGACGTACCCAAATTAGACATGCCACTTGAAGGTACTGTTGTCACCATGGGTGTTTGGGGCTTTTGGCAAGGGAGGACCCAAACTCGTGTCATTCCCCATCCCTGAGATAGGTGCACGGGGGCTGTCTCAGGACCATCCCTTGGAAGTTGGGTGGCACTTGTGCCAGACAGACCGGCGTTGCGCCTGGGAACCAGGCCGGTCAGACCTGGTGATGGGCCGGCCCCTGGGGAAGTCCACTTAGCTGGGCTTCCAGGCCTGTCGGCCTTCCGGAAGGTGGGATTCACATTAGCCACGGCCTTGTTAGCCTACGGGGATAAGTAGCCAGCTAGCTTGCCATCCACCAAACCTTGATGACTTCTGCCGTGGGGGTGAATACGGCCACTTCACCTTCAAAACGAATAGCAGCCCTGCGGCCCAGTTCTATGAACGATGTGTTGGATACCAGGTTTTCCCCCGCTACTCCCGTAGCATGAGGAGGTGGCTGTCACGGAACAAAGTCCTCTTTGTCACCCGAGAAACCCCCGGAGCCGTCCAGAGACACTAAGTCATCATCCGAACCTGGGCCCTGTATGTAACCAGCGGTCTCACAATCTCGCTGTTGGGATGCTAGTTCCACCTGTTCCGACCACAGCCCCAAGTCTCTCTCCACCTCCTTCTCCTCAGTCCAAGCCGAGGTACCGGCATCCGGGAAAGGAAAGTTGCCATTGGTAACTCCAAGCTTCCTCAAGAATACTACATGTCTTTCCAGGGAGTTTGCACACAGTAGGTGGCAATGCGCACACGGACTGGTTTGAACGAGGGCCGCCTAAGCCTGTTCCAAGCCGAGACAAACTACACACATACAGTACTAGTCAAAGGTTTGGACACGCCTACTCATTCCAGGGTTTTCTTTATTTTTTACTATTCTCTACATTGTAGAATAATAGTGGACATCAAAACTATGAAATAACACATATCGAATCATGTAGTAACCAAAAAAGTGTTAAACACATTTTAGATTCTTCAAAGCAGCCAGCTTTTGCCTTGATGACAGCTTTGCACACTCTTGGCATTCTCTCAACCAGCTTCATGAGGAATGCTTTTCCAACAGTCTTGACGGAATTCCCACATATGCTGAGCACTTGTTGGCTGCTTTTCCTTCACTCTGCGGTCCAACTCATCCCAAACCATCTCAATTGGGTTGAGGTCAGGTGATTGTGGAGGCCAGGTCATCTGATGCAGCACTCCATCACTCTCCTTCTTGGTCAAATAGCCCTTACACAGCCTGGAGGTGTGTTGGGTCATTGTTCTGTTGAAAACAAATGATAGTCCCACTAAACGTAAACCAGATGGGATGGCATATCGCTGCAGAATGCTGTGGTAGCCATGCTGGTTAAGTGTGCCTTGAATTCAAAATAAATCACCAACAGTGTCATCAGCAAAGCACCATCACAGGTCCTCCTCCATGCTTCACGGTGGGAACCGCACATGCAGAGATCATCCATTCACCTACTCTGCGTCTCGCAAAGACATAGTGGTTGGAACCAAAAATCTCAAATTTGGACTCATCAGACCAACGGACAGATTTCCACCGGTCTAATGTCCATTGCTTGTGTTTCCTGGCCAAAGCAAGTCTCTTCTTATTATTGGTGTCCTTTAGTAGTGGTTTCTTTGCAGCAATTCGACCATGAAGGCCTGATTCACGCAGTCTCCTCTGAACAGTTGATGTTGAGATGTGTCTGTTACTTGAACTCTTTGAAGCAATTATTTGGGCTGCAATCTGAGGTGCAGTTAACTCTAATGAACTTATCCTCCTGTGGCAGTCCTCATGAGAGCCAGTTTCCATTATAGAGCTTGATTGTTTTTGCGACTGCACTTGAAGAAACGTTCAAGTTCTTGAAATGTTCCGTATTGACTAGGGCTAGGCAATATGGCCAAAATATCATATCATGGTATTTTTTAGAATTTTTTTCTCGGTATGACGGTATTTTATGTTTTTGATAAATCAAAGTTCTAAATTTGCTTTATGAGTAGTGCGTGACCCTAGGGTGGCAACCCTAACCCTTTCTCCTATACTGTTCAATTCAACTTCAACCTAAAATAATTTCCTACATTTCCATCAATTTCTGCATTTCCTTCAGTCATTTGAGATCATTTGCACACTGCCCCGATATGGGCATAAATACTAGGCCTGATTTTTAACAAAATGTTGCATTTGCGATTTAGATCAAAACACTTGGGTGAACTTTTGGAATCATGGAAATAGAATTTGCTCTGACTCAGAGCTTTTATTAGCTAGTTAGCTTTCTAGTGATTAGCATTAGTGTCTAACACGATTTAGCTAGAAAATACAAACTAGATGTTTGCAGATGTAAGAAACACAAACTAATACAAATTGGAAACAACATTGTTGTCATCAACATTGTTGCATGTGATGCAGTGACCATGAAGACTGCGCTCCTTGAGTGACAGGGGGTGGGACTAGGTCTGTGTGGAGAGCGTCATGGAGAGAGAGAGAGAGTGTCAATGGATGACTCAAGTAGCAGAGTAAACTATAAAAATGGACGTTACACACGGCTTATCACATTTAACAAACCAAACATTCAGATACCGTTATAAAAGGTGAAGTAAAAACCCAAACCGGTCCGTGCATCAATACCGGTATATAGTAAAATACGGTATACCGCCCAGCCCTAGCATTGACTGACCTTCATGTCTTAATGTGATGATGGACTGTCGTTTCTCTTTGCTTGTTTGAGCTGTTCTTGCCATCATATGGACTTGGTCGCTTTCTCAGCCATTTACTCATTGCGCTAGCAAATTGAAGAATAACTACAGTAATTGTTGGTGATTAGGAAACATATGAGAATAAGTGCAAGCTTCAGCACACAATGTCCAGGGGGTGAGTACGCTCTACCGCTATGGGATAATTTAGTTGGTGTAACGTAAGACAGTCTCGTTTTCCAATTGTTTTTGTAGTGTGAATCGTTCCTGTTCATACCGAGGTGAAGAGTGGAACATTGAAGGAATTAATCCGAGCCTCATGCTGGCACTGTTTCGAATAGATCTCTTAGATTGGTGGGAGCATGGTCCCAGTGATGTACTAGGCCGTCTTCACCACCCCTGGAGAGCCTTGTGGTCGTGGACAGAGCAATTCCCGTACCAGGCCATGATGCAAACAGTCAATACGCTCTAGATGGTGCCGCAGTAGTATTTGGAGATGACCCGGAGTAGCATGCCACATTTCTTCAGAGCCCTCTTGACAAGAGTGGTGGAGTTGTTGGTCCATGTCAAGTCCTCGAGGAAATTAAAACTGCTAACTCTCTCTACGCCAGTCCCGTTGATGTGGTTCGGGGCATGTTCCCTACTCTTCTTCCTGAAGTCAACAATCAACTCTTTTGTTTTGCTGACGTTGACGGAGAGGTTGTTGTCCTGGCACCACAATGCCAGTTCACTTATCTCCTCCCTATAGGCTGACTCATATTGTTGGTTATCAGGCCTACATCCGTGGTGTCATTAGCAAACTTGATGATGGAGTTGGTGTCATGCAAAGCCACGCAGTCATGAGTGAACAGGGAGTACAGCAGAGGGCTGACGACACACCACTGGGGGCCCTGTGTTAAAAGACAGTGTGGAGGAGGAGGGGGTGTTACCAAATCCTCACAGCCTGTGGTCTGCCCATCATGAAGTCCAGGATCCAGTTGCAGAAGGTGGTGTCCAGACCCAGGGTTCTGAACTTGGTGTGGAGCCTGGAGGGAACAATAGTGTTGAATGCTAAACTGTAGTCTATGAACAACATTCTTACATAGGTGTTCCTCTTGTTCCAATGTGTTACGTCCGTGTGAATAGCGATGGAAATGGCATCTTCCGTGGATCTGCTGGAATTGTAGGCAAATTGGAGTGGGTCCAGCACTCACTCTGAGGACGCGACCAGGGATGCCAACCGGGCCAGGGGCTTTGTGAGTATTCACTCTTTTGAGAGTTTTCCTCACGTCAGCCTCTGAGAGCGTAAGCACCTGGTCGTCCAGAGCAGCAAGAGGCGTCCTGGATGGCTCGGTATTGTCTGCCTCGAAATGAGCACAGAATGTTTTAATCTTGTCTGAGAGGGAGACTTCGGTGGGCACGACACAACTGGATTTACCTTTGTAGTCCGTGGTAGTCTGTAATCCTTGCCACATGCGTCGCGAGTCTGAGTTGTCGAACATCAATTCAAGTTTGAGTCTGTATTGTCTTTTTGATTCCCTAATGGATTTGCGGAGCTCGTACCTGCTTTCCTTGTATATGTCGCACGCATCACAGTCATCGCGGTTTGCTGACATTGAATGCTGCAGTACAGGCTCTCAGCATTGTACGAACATCTCCGTTCATCCAGGGTTTTTGGTTAGGGTATCTCCGGATTGTTATTGTGGGTACAACATCAACACATTTTCTACTGACGTCTGTGACTGATGATGTATATTCCTCAATGTTGATGGATGAGACCTGGATGGATGAATCTTTGAACATATTCCAATCAGTATTCTCAAAACAGTCCTGCAGCAATGAGTCTGCCTCTGTCTAGTGCCTCACTATTCTCTGTGTCGGTGGCTCCCTTTTGAGTTGCTGCTTGTAGGTGGGGAGTAGGAACAGAGACATGATCTGATTGGCTGAAGTGGGGGCGGGGGAAGGCTTTGTACGCATCGTGGATGTTTGTTTATACATGGCCCAGCACATCGTTTCCTCTTGTGGGGCAGGATACATCTTGTTGATATATATAATGTGTTTTAAACATGCTTGGTTAAAATCACCCACGACAATAAAGACTGCTTCCGGGTGAGAGGATTCTTGTTGGCTAATGATCTTGTACAGTTCGCTGAGTGCCGCCTTGGTGTTTGCTTGTGCAATACGTACACAGTTGTAATAATAACACACGAGAATTTCCTCTGCGTATAGTGAGGTCAGCATTTTAGCAGGTCGGGTGAACAGGAGCTCGAGATATTTTCAACTTCGGTATACCAGGAATTTTTGATGAAGAAACATACCCCTCCCCTTCTCTTACCAGAAGCCGCTGTTCTATCTATACGGAACATGAAAAAGCCATCAGTGGGTGTGCGCATGTGTGTGCACGCTGTCATGCTGCTGTCCCCAGACTCGGGTGTCAGGCACGTAGAGAAACAGTGACTGCCCACTAGGGAATACTATTCCCCCCCCCCCCTCTGTCCTCCTCTCTGTCTTTCCCTCCTTTTTTCTCTTGCTTTCTCTCTCTGAGAAAGCAAACACTCCTCCGTTTGTTTGTTGTTGACTTGAAGTACAACTCAAACATCGAGGGGGCATTTAGAGGCTCTTTCTCTCTCTCTCTCTCTCTCTCTCTCCCTCTTTCTGTTGTTTCTCTTTCTCTGTCTCTTCTAGTGAAGTGTTGTGACAATGACTGTCAGAAACAGATTACTAGTTGGTTGGTGGGCCTGGCGAGGCGAGTGGCGTGTGTGTGTGTGTGTGTGTGTGTGTTGGTGTGTATACAACTGCAGAGGGGAGGACTCTCTCTAACCTGCTGCTATTAATACAACCTAATGAACATAATCTGGAGGACAGGTTATCCTCTTACGTTTGTTGGCTGCACGGCTGGTTGCGAAGCACAGGGGAGGGGAGGGGGAGTGATAGAGAGAGAAGGAGAGGGAAAGCAGGCTGTGCTGCAGATTCTTTCCTATTGCGCTCTTTATCTACAATGTTCTCTCTCTGCCGCTCGGAGGGAATAGAAAGCAAAACAGATGTTTGAAGCATAGTTTCGTTTCTCCCCCAACTGTCTCTATCTTTCTCTTTCCTTTCTTTCTTGCTCTCCCGTTCTCTCTGTTGTGGACTAGCCAGAGGGGCAGTAGGACTAAGTGCCTCCTGTGCACTTGTGTATCAGTAGCTGATGTCAACCTCACTGACAATAACAAGAACTGAAACACTAGTTAACATCTCATAGACAAACCCTTGTTCTCCTATCATCTTGTTTCATCATGAATACTTTGAATACAGGAGCTAGGATATCAGGCTGCTGGACTGTAACAGGCTGCAGGTAAGTGCCTCACATTTATTTATATATTTATTTTTATTCTACTGTCATTTGTCTTCTTTCTCTGTGTCTATATAGTTTACCCCTCTATCTCTGTGTTTAAGACTGAGCTCCATGCGAGCTGCGTCATTCATTTCATTGTATTTATTTATCCAGGATAGTCCATTCAGTAACACTTGCCACTGTTTTTCAGGGAGTCCTGTACATGCCTGTGTGTTTTCATTCCCTCCACTCCTCTATAGCAGTGACTAGTGAGTTATCCTTATCTGTCTTTCTCTTTTAAAGAGACTGGCTGGCAGGACATGACCAACCAATCTCTTCTATAGCTAGTGGGCTTTAGTAGAATACAAGTTTTTGTTGTGTGGTGATGGGTTAGCTATTTAGCTTATGTAATAGCTTACCTGAGGGGTATCCTATGAAGCAAGCTAGATCTACTCAAGGTTTTCTAAAGCTAACCAGCTTCAGTTAAAAGGTTCGTCAGTACTCAAGCTTCATCAGTACTACGAAGGTGGATGTTGCTCGTCCGCCTGCTGCTAACTCTAGCAGGCTTGTAACTGTGTGTGCATGTCGAACATAGCTAGTTTACACCGAACTCTTCATTGAGACAATGCTGAAACATAAATCCATGGGCGAGTCAGTGCCACATTTTCAAAATCAAAATTAAAGAAAAGTTATCTTCCAAGTTCAGCAGGCTATGGTGTGAAATAGGCTTTTAGAAGGGCCGTCTTATTACTTATCGTTAATGTCATCTTTATTTTATTACTTATCGTTAATGTCATCTTTATTTTATTACTTATCGTTAATGCCATCTTTATTTTATTACTTATCGTTAATGCCATCTTTATTTTATTACTTATCGTTAATGCCATCTTTGGTGTGCTTATCAATGCACAAGCATCTCTTTTCCCACTCCTATCTATATATATATCTATATTTATTTTTTTTCACAACGTTTTACATTGTGTGAAGTTTAAAATACATTCTGTCATTACTAAATGTGCAATGTGATATATTTTAACATTGTTATTTTTTCATATACAATACTAATTTGATTAATTTAATATTGAATTATTCGTCCTCCTGTGGGTAGTTTGTAATGTCAGGTTATCAAATCAAATCGTATTAGTCACATGTGCCGAACAGGTATTATAGTGAAACAACTTTATAGTGAAATGCTTACTTATGAGCCCATACTGACAATGCAGTTTAACCTCACTAGGGTAGGGGGCACTATTTTCACCTCCGGATGAAAAGCGTGCCCAAAGTAAACTGCCTGTTACTCAGGCCCAGAAGCTAGGATATGCATATAATTGGTAGATTTGGATAAAAAACACTCTAAAGTTTCCAAAACTGTTAAAATAATGTCTATGAGTATAACAGAACTGATATGGCAGGCGAAAACCTGAGAAACATCCATCCATTGACTGCCTTTACAGTATCCAATGACTAACATGCTGACCAGACCGGACACGTTGCGTGCGCGAGCGTCGCAAAATAAATTTAGAAATCCATGTTATTCAATTATTGCACCCACACTGCTCGCGAACGAGCGTCTGCGTTACCAAGGGCTAAAATAGAAGTCATTCCTATTTCTGACGCAGATCGCGCTGAAAGTCCTGCCTCTCCCATCTCCTCATTGGTTTATAGAAGCAGGTACCCACGTGCCATCTCCTCATTGGTTATACCCACGTGGGTGATTGAAAGACGAACTGTTTTGCCGGTAGTCGTGGTAATACTATGAAAGTTTAGATGCGATCACCATATAAGTTCAACATGAAAAAGCCTGGAAGGAGGAGAGATGACTAGAAACGATTCGGTTGGCCGTTTTATGTGTGGATTAATTTGTCGGAGTAGAGGACCCTGTGCAGTTCAGGTAAAATAACAACTCAATGTTTATATCCCAGGACAAATTAGCTAGCAACAGCAAGCTAGCTAAATAGGACAAATTAGCTAGCAAGTGCAAGCTAACTAGCTAAATTGCCATGTTTAATGTTTAATGCTTTTCGACCTGTCCCCAAATTAATATCATTGGTTCAGAGTTTGTTTTGATATTTTAACCTGCGTGTCATGATCGCATTTGGTGTAGGGGGACAAAATAAATTTATGCACGATGGCGCACGCGCGCTGCCGGTTTGGGTACCGTGTTAGGACTCAGATTGCACTTCCTATGGCTTCCACTAGATGTCAACAGTCTTTAGAAATTGTTTCAGGCTTGTATTCTGAAAAATGAGAGAGTAAGACCACTCTGAATGAGTGGACCCTGCAGTGTCCCAGAACTGTTTACGACCGAGAGCGCGCCTTTCTTATTTTTCTTTTATATTGACGAAGCTATTGTCCGGTGGAAATATTATTGATTATTATGACTAAAAACAACCTGAGGATTGATTATAAACATCGTTTGACATGTTTCTATGAACTTTACTGATACTTTTGGGATTTTTCATCTGCCTGTTGTGACCGCCTTGGAGCCATTGGATTACTGAACAAAACGCGCCAACAAAACTGAGGTTTTTGGATATAAAGAGGGACTTTATCGAACAAAACAAACATTTATTGGGTAACTGGGAGTCTTGTGACTGCAACCTTATGAAGATCATCAAAGGTAAGTGATTAACTTTATCGCTATTTCTGACTTTTGTTACTCCTTTACTTGGCTGGTAACTGTTTGTAATGTTTTGTGTGCATGGTGGTATGCTTTCGCCGTAAAACCTTTTTGAAATCTGACACAACGGTTGGATTAACAAGAAGTTAATCTTTAAGCCGATGTATAACACTTGTATGTATTTTGAATTTTTATTATGTGTATTTCTGTTTTTGAATTTGGTGCTCTGCAATTTCACTGGATGTTGGCCAGGTGAGACGCTAGCGTCCCACACATCCTAGAGAGGTACATTTTTTTATTAAAAAACAAGTAATTAAAGAGTAGCAGTAAAATAACAATAGCGAGACTATATGCAGGGGGGTACCGGTACAAAGTCAATGTCAACCGGCTTATTGTCAACCGGCTTACATCAATGTCAACCGGCTTACAAAGTCAACCGGCTTATTGAGGGAATATGTCGGGAGTTATTAAAGTGACTATGCATAGATGATAACAACAGAGAGTAGCAGCGGTGTAAAAGAGGGGGGTGGGGGGAGGAGTGGCAATGCAAATAGTCTGGGTAGCCATTTGATAAGATGTTCAGTAGTCTTTTGGCTTGGGGGTAGAAGCTGTTTAGAAGCCTCTTGGACCTAGACTTGGCGCTCCAGTACTGCTTGCCGTGCGGTAGCAGAGAGAACAGTCTATGATTAGGGTGGCTGGAGTCTTTGACAATTTTTAGGGCCTTCCTCTGGCACCGCCTGGTATAGAGGTCCTGAATGGCAGGAAGCTTGGCCCCAGTGATGTACTTGGCTGCTCGCACTACCCTCTGTAGTGCCTTGCGGTCGGAGGCCGAGCAGTTGCCATACCAGGCAGTGATGCAACCAGTCAAGATGCTCTCGATGGTGCAGTTGTAGAACCTTTTGAGGATCTGAGGACCCATGCCAAATCTTTTCAGTCTCCTGTGGGGGAATAGGTTTTGTCGTGCCCTCTTCATGACTGTCTTGGTGTCCCTCGACCATGTTAATTTGTTGGTGATGTGGACACCAAGGAACTGGAAGCTCTCAACCTGCTCCACTACAGCCTCGTTGATGAGAATGGGGGCATGCTCGGTCCTCTTTTTCCTGTAGTCCACAATCATCTCCTTGATCACGTTGAGGGAGAGGTTGTTGTCCTGGCACCACAAGGCCAGGTCTCTGACCTCCTCCCTATAGGCTGTCTCGTCGTTGTCGGTGATCAGGCCTACCACTGTTGTGTCATCGGCAAACTTAACTTATTTGGGGTACCCCCCCTTCTTCTCAATTTCCGCCTAAAGACATACCCTAATCTAACTGCCTGTAGCTCAGGCCCAGAAGCAAGGATATGCATATTCTTGGTATCATTTGAAAGGAAACACTCTGAATTTTGTGGAAATGTGAATTGAATGTAGGAGAATATAACAGAATAGATCTGGTAGAAGAAAATACAAGGAAATAAACATTTGTTTTCTGTTTTTTATTGTTGCTGCATCATCTTTCAAATGACCAAGAACAGCCAAACATACAGATAGGATGCTGTGGATGATTTTAATGAAGAACATAAGATGGCAACAATAGCTGAGCAAAGTTTTAGACAGATAACTTCAAAAATGAGCGAGCTACATGACATTGAGCATGAAGTCACCCAGGTGTCCCACACAAATGTATGTGTGGCCGAATTGGTGGCCGAGTTGGTACAGTGATACATTTTGAAGGAAAGAACTATATACAAAATATATAAATGCTATTCTAACACCCCCCCCCCCCCAAAAAAAAATAAATATATAAAAAATAAATAATAATAAACTAACAAATAACAAGGGTAACTATTTACACATTTCTATTTACAATATTGTGAAGACCCTCAGTCCTCTACACAATATTGTGCTGCTGGTGCCATGGCCCATAGCAGTCTCTTTCTGCTGTAAAGCAGAGGCTTACTGAACAGGTGGTGCAGGTGATGGGGCATTTCCTGTGACAAAGCGCACAACGACGTCTCCCTACTGGCCCTTTTTGCCCTGAGGCACATTCATGCCTGCAGAGATGAATCTGGGCAGGTGAACACCACTGGTTGACGGAGCAGAAGGTGCTGCAGTGGACTTGCTGTAGCTAGCAAGCTCCTGGATGAGCAGCTCCCTGAAGGCTAGCTGTGAGATGGGGGGCTGTCCACAGCTCTTGGCCATTTCCTTCTGGAGGATGAAGGAATTCACCACAGCAATGTCAATGAAATGATAGAAAAATGTCTTGTACCATTTTATGGTCTTGTGGAAAACATTGTAGTATCCTATCAGCGCATCTGACAGGTCCACACCTCCCATGCCCTTGTTGTAGTCCTTCACAGCAGCTGGGATGGGGAATTTTTTTGTGGTCCATGCCCCGGCCCCGTCCTTCACACGCCTGACGACGTGATCTCCACTGGAGGACTTGTGGATACTGGAGCACATGACCACCTCTCTGGTATCCATCCACTCACAAACAGCAGGCCATCTTCACGGATCCATCTCATGGTACCCTGCTCAGCCCGCTTAGGCATGTCTTTCACCTTTGTCTTTGGAAATCCCACCCTGTTGGTACAAATGGTGCCACAAGCCCACACCTCCCGCTTCCTCAGCTCTGTAAACAGGGTAGGGCTTGTGTAGAAGTTGTCCACAAACAGTTTGTAGCCCTTCCCCAGCAGTTGAAAATCCAATAACTCCATAACAGAATCATAACTAAGTCCATTACTGGTAGCAAAACTGTTTTCCCCCTCATAAACAAAAAAGTTGCAAGTGTAGGCTCACACAGAATCAGCCAAAACAAACAGTTTGTAACCCCATTTGGTTGGTTTGTTACGCATGTATTGTTTGAGGCTGATTCTGGCCTTTGAGGCTACCATCCTCTCATCGATGGACAGGTTCTGGGCGGGCTGAAAATAGGACTTGCAGGTCTCAACGATGCTGGGGTAGAGAGGTTTGATTTTGCAGAGCCTATCAAACCTTGGTGTGCCTCTCTTCTTGTCATTCTCCCCATCAACTTCTGGGTCACTGATATGAAGCGCCCGTGAGGTAGTCAGAAACCTTTTACAAGACATGACAGTCATGGGGAAAGGCAGTTGATAGAGAGCTGGCGTTTTCCAGTAGTCCCTTAGAGTTTTCAACTTCACCAGCCCCATGTAAATGACCATTGAAAAGTAGCAGAAAAGGTCTGACATGGAAATGGTCTTCCATGCCTCTTTCTTTCCTGCCTGCTTCTTAGCCCCATACTTATTGGTGTTCGACACCAGGGAATCAATAACTGACGAGTTGAAAAACAGTTGAAAAAGTTGAAGAGGGCTGTACTTTGCAGTCATGTCTAGTTGAGGTCCTGGCTGCCTTTTGGGTCTAAAAACTGGTGGATTTGGTTCCACATCATCTTCTAACACAGAGTGCCAACAACCATCTGGCCCTCTGTCTGCAGGTTTCTCTCTTCCCCACCTCCGCTTCTTTGTCACTGACTTCACACCTCTAGATGGCCAGGTAGGTGTGGAGCCGGAGACAGCGGGGGTCCGGCTGGATGAACCAGCTTCAGAGGGAGATGGACACCTAGACATTGGCGGCTCATAGTCAGAATCACTGCCACTGAGAAAGATTTAAAAAATCAGTAACAATACTTTCACGTATGAGCCCTGTATCAACACGTAAAATAATCAGATATATATAGAGTACAGGGAACATCCATTCCATGTTTATGTAAAATAAATTTAAAAAATATATCACACACACACAGTATAGCCAATGTGTACTTTACACATTTCATTACAGATGATATTTTTATATATTGCAAATAAAATAAGAAAATCTTAAAAAGAAATCTCAAATGAATAATATTTGATATTATTAATTTCAAACAATGACATTAGCATTAGAATTTACCAATCCAGCATGGCATCCTCGCCATGCAGAAACATGTCATCCGCCTGTGAATCAAAACTAGCTTCGCTGAAAGATTCATCTTCCTGAAGCAACTCGGTCTCGCTGTCTCTATCAATTTCCTCTATAATTTGGGTTAAATCTGTATACCTAGACTTTGTTTTAGCTTTTCCTGATTTATTCGCCATAATTTAAATATATAAACTTGTTGAAAATGCTATTGAATATGTACTGCTATGCGTGACACTCGTGGCTCCGTCAAGTAGGATTTGCAATGGCGAATGAACCTCTTTTACGCCAGAGTTTACGACAAAGGCTGGTCTTCGAACGTATAACCATTACATATTGCCGTTTACCTCAGCTCATTGGCAATCTTCCAAGCTAGATTTCAAGATGATCAGTGGTCATTGGGCCAAAATACAGTCAATCAACGATAGACCGGTCCTACCATTGGTGCGCAATGAGGTCATTGATTGGTGTCTTCAAATCGGTTTGTTTCGGTCAATACGTCCCGGGAAAAGAACCATCAAGTATGGTTGTGTTAGTAACCACCAGAGGATTGCAATGAAACCAACCATGACCGGATAAACGTTTGTTTAGTGTGTGTAATTACCACGAACGCTTCATTCAAAGTTGAATGAGACGGAAATCACGACGCAAGCGGTTTACAAATGTTTCGTGTTAGGCTATAAAAATTGATTTTATCAAACAAAACGAACATTCACTGTATAGTTAGGACACTTGGCATTGCCACCAGAGGAAGATCTTCAATGGTAAGCGATTTATTTGATTGTTATTTCTGACTTTCGTGACACTAATGCTTGGTTGGAAAATGCTAGTAATACTTGTGTGTGGGGCGCCGTCCTCAGAAAATTGCATGTTTGCTTTCGCAGTAAAGCCTTTTTGAAATCTGACACAGCGGCTGGATTAATAAGACGTTAATCTTTTAAATGATGTAAGATACATGTATTTACAAGAATGTTTAATATAACGAATGGTGTATTTAGAATGTTAGCTCTCTGCGGTTTCACCGGATGTTGGCCTGGTGGGACGTTAGCGTCTCACCTACCCCAGAGAAGTTAATGATGGTGTTGGAGTCGTGCCTGGCCGTGCAGTCATGAGTGAACAGGGAGTACAGGAGGGGACTGAGCACGCACCCCTGAGGGGCCCCTGTGTTGAGGATCAGTGTGGCGGATGTGTTGTTACCTACCACTTACCAACTGGGGGTGACCCGTCAGGAAGTTCAGGATCCAGTTGCAGAGGGAGGTGTTTAGTCACAGGGTTCTTAGCTTATTGATGAGCTTTGAGGGCACTATGGTGTTGAACGCTGAGCTGTAGTCAATGATTAGCATTCTCACGTAGGTGTTCCTTTTGTCCAGGTGGGAAAGGACTGTGTGGAGTGCAATAGAGATTGCATCATCTGTGGATCTGTTAGGGTGGATTGCAAATTGGAGTGGGTCTGGGGTTTCTGGGATAATGGTGTTGATGTGAGCCATGACCAGCCTTTCAAAGCACTTCATGGCTACCAACCGGAATGCTACGGGTCGGTAGTCATTTAGGCAGGTTACTTCAGTGTTCTTGGGCACAGGGACTATAGTCGTCTGCTTTAAACATGTGGTATTACAGACACGGACAGGCAGAGGTTGAAAATGTCAGTGAAGACACTTGCCAGTTGGTCAGCGCATGCTCGCAGTACACGTCCTGGTAATCTGTCTGGCCCTGCGGCCTTGTGAATGTTGACCTGTTTAAAGGTCTTACTCACATAGGCTGTGGAGAGCGTGATCACACAGTCTTCCAGAACAGCTGGTGCTCTCATGCATGTTTCAGTGTTATTTGCCTCGAAGCGAGCATAGAAGTAGTTTAGCTCGTCTGGTAGGCTCGTGTCACTGGGCAGCTCTCGGCTGTGCTTCCTTTTGTAGTTTGTAATGGGTTGCAAGCCCTGCCACATCCGAAGAGCATCAGAGCCGATGTAGTACGATTCGATCTTTGTCCTGTATTGAAGCTTTGCCTGTTTGATGGTTGGTCGGAGGGCATAGCGGGATTTCTTATAAGCTTCCGGGTTAGAGTCTCTCTCCTTGAAAGCGGCAGCTATAGCCTTTAGCTCAGTGTGGATGTTGCAAGTAATCCATGGCTTCTGGTTGGGGTATGTACTTATGGTCACTGTGGGGACGACATCATCGATGCACTTATATCGTGTTCTCAGTCAACTTACCTGGTAAAATAACGGTAAAATAAATAAATAAAATTGATGAAGCCAATGACTGATGTGGTGTACTCAATGCCATCGGAGAAATCCCGGAACATATTCCAGTCTGTGCTAGCAAAACAGTCCTGTAGCTTAGCATCTGCTTCATCTGACCACTTTTTTATTGTTCGAGTCACTGGTGCTTCCTGCTTTAATTTTTGCTTGTAAGCAAGAATCAAGAGGATAGAATTATGGTCAGATTTGCCAAATGGAGGGTGAGAGAGAGCTTTGTATGCATCTCTGTGTGTGGAGTAAAGGTGGTCCAGAGTTTTTTTCCCTCTGGTTGCACATTTAACATGCTGATAACAAGACGGATTTAAGTTTCCCTGCATTAAAGTCCCCAACTTCTAGGAGCGCCGCCTCTGGGTGAGCCTTTTCCTGTTTGCTTATGCCAGAATACAGCTCATTCAGTGCTGCCCTAGTGCCAGCATCAGTCTGTGGTGGTATGTAGACAACTATGAAAAATACAGATGAAAACTCTCTAGGTAGATAGTGTGGTCTACAGCTTATCATGAGATACTCTACCTCAGGCGAACAAAACCTTGAGACTTCCTTAGATATCGTGCACCAGCTGTTATTTACAAAAATACGTAGTCTGCCGCCCCTTGTCTTACCAGACGCCGCTGTTCTGTCCTGCCGGTACAGCGTATAACCAGCCAGCTGTATGTTGATAATGTCATTGTTCAGCAACGACTCCGTGAAGCATAAGATGTTACAGTTTTGAATGTCCCGTTGGTAGTTTAATCTTCCGCGTAGGTCATCGATTTTATTTTCCAAAGATTGCACGTTTGCTAGCAGAATGGAAGGAAGTGGGGTTTTATTCGATCGCTTACGAATTCTCGGAAAACTGCCCGCCCTCTGGCCCCTTTTTTCTCCGCCTTCCCTTCACACAAATGATGGGGATCTGGGCCTGTTCCCGGTAAGCAGTATATAATTCACATTGGGCTTGTCAGACTCGTTAAAGGAAAAAATGGATTCTGCCAATCCGTGGTGAGTAATCGCAGTTCTGATGTCCAGAAGTTATTTTCAGTCATAAGAGACAGTAGCAGCAACATTATGTACAAAACAAGTTTAAAAAATTGTTACAAATAACGCAAAGAAACAAAACAAAAAAAATTATTGGTTAGGAATACATAAAACGTCAGCCTTGTTCTCCAGCGCCATCTTAATTTGTGTAATGGTGAGTAAGGATGAGTTATGTGAAATCTGGAAGTAAGGTTTGCTGTGTACTCGTCAAGAAGTTGTGTACGCATCAAGACATTATTTTGTGTTGCAGTATGTGGAGTTGGGTGGTTAAAATGCAACATGTTGCATCGCCTGTGACCCACCATCTTGTTTACTGTTTACTATTATTATCAGCGCCAGGGGGGCCTGGATAGCTCCTCCATCTGGACTACATAGTTTGCTCTTATTTGCTGCTCTCTTTTATATAGACTTTTATGTTTGCATTTTTGTGCGTGTTGTAGTGTGAGGTCAGAATTGACACATTTATGTGTAAGAGATGTTTGTATCTGTGTAACTATGGAGTGAGGGCATGTTTTATGGCACCCTGGCTTGGCTTTAACTGATAACTCAGATTAGGTTTGGGCAGTATCCAGATTTTAATTCGTCATACCTTTTCTGTACCATACTGGGATATACGGTATTACTGAATATGAACACAAGGGGCGCCATTTAAAAAATAATATATATATATATATCCATGGCAAATGCATATCTGGAGCCCTAAATTGGAAATAATTTATTTGACACATCTTAGATTTCTTATAGTTATACTTAATTGGGCTGGCTGTCCCCCCCAAAATCTTGGTCAACCAAAAGTTGTCTGTTCTTTCGACCAATCAATTGGTCAACATTTTTAAACATGTATTTTTCCATATATATATAGACACGGTCACGCCCTGACCTTAGAGAGCCATTTTATTTCTCTATTTTGTTTGGTCAGGGTGTGATTTGGGGTGGGCATTCTATGTTGTCTATTTCTTTGTTGTTTTTGCCTAGTGTGGTTCCCAATCAGAGGCAGCTGTCTATCGTTGTCTCTGATTGGGGATCATATAATAGTTGTCATTATCCGTTTGGGTTTTGTGGGGTGTTTTCCGTTTAGTATCTGTGCCTGACGGAACTGTTCGCTTTCGTTTTTGTTATTTTTGTTTGAGTGAGTCTTGAGAATAAAGATCATGAACACTTTCCACGCTGCGCTTTGGTCCACTCTTCCTTACGACGAGCGTTACAGACACACCCTATGTGTTTTAAGAAAATCAACTATACGCATTGAGTTTGTCTGATGCTTAAACAAAGATCTAAATAACCCCCCCCAAAAAAACTTAACCTGACCCAACTATTCTCCTCCCGCTCCTGCTGGCTTTCACAGATTCTGCCATTACTCTCCTGAAGTTTCCGGTAATAGGAGAGGAGAAAGCAACCTTTCTCATGTTGAATGCCAATTTATCTGAAAATTTATACCGATCTGCGTGCCAGTTAAGGTTTTCATATGCACATTTTTGTGAAAGTTTAATTTTAAATAAAGTCTTCATCTTAAAACCATTGTCATGTGGTTAATTAAAATTCTATCCAAATCTAAATTAAAATGATACAAACCTAAAAAGTAAGTATGTAAAAATAGCCTGCAATAAAGCCAACAAATAAAAGCATTGCAACCAGCAGGTAGACAATATCCTGATAAAAATAAATATCCTGTTAATCACATTGGCTACACATGGTGTAACGCTCCTCCTCTTCATCTGATGATGAGGAATAGGAATCATCGGACCAACACGTAAGTGCTCATAGTAAATTGAATTAAATAAACTGAACACTGAATGACAAAAAAACAACAAAGAGAGCAAACGACACAAAACAGTCCTGTAAGGTGAAAAAACAGGAAACAACTACCCACAAACACAGGTGGGAACAGGCTACCTAAGTATGGTTCTCAATCAGAGACAACGATTGACAGCTGCCTCTGATTGGGGACCATACCAGGCCAAACACATAGAAAAGGACAACATAGAACAAAACATAGATTGCCCACCCCAACTCACGCCCTGACCAAACCAAAATAGAGACATAAAAAGGATCTCTAAGGTCAGGGCGTGACACATGGCCTGTCTGCAACAAACCTGAAACATTGTATCAACTATTAACTTGGGTCCAGCCCCAAAACTTGCACTAGCGAACTTGCAACATTGTATACAAGTTTACAGAGTTTCCCCTCTCATGACAGACACAGCTGTAGGCTATTTGCACAAGGGATAAGAAGCAGTGCTTGACTTGGGGAGGAGCTCACCGGAGCTGAGTACCCGGCACCTCAAATGTTCTACTGCTTGAGCTCCTGTTCCTCTTATAGAATACTAGCTCAAAATTATTGTGGAGCTCCTGCACCTAAATATAAACAGTACCGGCACCCAAAATGAATACCGGAACCTATTTCAGTCCAATGTCAAGCACTGATAAGAAGTAATCTGGTAGGCCTATTTTATGACATTTCCATTGGATCAGAGCGTAACATTTTTCACTTTGAGAGCTGGAAAGATTTGTCAGGTAGTCTATAGGCCTACTTCTATGTGTAAATCAGGCCAGGTAGCCTATAGGCCTACTTCTATGTGTAAATCAGGCCAGGTAGCCTATAGGCCTACTTCTATGTGTAAATCAGGCCAGGTAGCCTATAGGCCTACTTCTATGTGTAAATCAGGCCAGGTAGCCTATAGGCCTACTTCTATGTGTAAATCAGGCCAGGTAGCCTATAGGCCTACTTCTATGTGTAAATCAGGCCAGGTAGCCTATAGGCCTACTTCTATGTGTAAATCAGGCCAGGTAGCCTATAGGCCTACTTCTATGTGTAAATCAGGCCAGGTAGCCTATAGGCCTACTTCTATGTGTAAATCAGGCCAGGTAGCCTATAGGCCTACTTCTATGTGTGCGCGTCCTTACTCAACATTGACAGGAGCGCTCCAAACAAAAGACAATTACTAAATTGACTAAACTCGTAAATGCAATGAAACAAACCAAAACTTGTTTCTCAAGTGTAGCATAGGTTGTGCGATCTGCAAACAATGTGTCCACTCAGACAATGAGAACAGGAAGACTGGAATAATAATATTGAATGCATTAAAATAATTACCTTAACCAAAGTAATAAACATTGTACATTAGGAATTCAAATCAAATGTTATTTGTCACATACACATATTTAGCAGATGTTATTGCGGGTGTAGCGAAATGCTTGTGTTCCTAGCTCCAACTGTCACGCCCTGACCTTAGAGATCCTTTTTATGTCTCTATTTTGTTTTGGTCAGGGTGTGATTTGGGTGGGCATTCTAGGTTTTGTATTTCTTTGTTTCTGGCCGAGTGTGGTTCCCAATCAGAGGCAGCTGTCTATCGTTGTCTCTGATTGGGGATCATACTTAGGCAGCCCTTCTCCCTCTTTCTTTGTGGGATCTTGTTCTTTGTTTGTGTGCAGGGAGTTTGCACATTGAAGCTGGGCGGTCGTTGTATTCGTTATTGTGTTGTCCTGTTTTAGTTTCACTTCGTGATTAAATTATGTGGAACTCTGAGAACGCTGCGCCTTGGTCTCGTCCTTCCGACGACACCCATTACACCAACAGTGCAGTAATATCTAACAATTCACAACAATACACACAAATCTAAAAGTAAAAGAATGGAATTAAGAAATATATAAATGTTAGGACGAGCAATGTCGGTGTGGCATTGACTAAAATACAGTAGAATACATTATATACATATGAAATGAGTAAAGCAGTATGTGAACATTATTAAAGTGACCTGTGATTCCATGTCTATGTACAGGGCAGCAGCCTCTAAGGTACAGGGTTGAGTAACTGGGTGGCAGCCGGTAAGTGTACTACTACTGATACATGAAACTAGAAATTGATATAGACAAACAATCAAATGCAAACAATTCACACAATTAATGTGCACAAATTGGCAGGAGAGAGAGCATTCTGGAGAGAGAAGTGCATCTGGGCCTATGGTCAATCCAACGTCTGCATTGGCCATGCAATAGATTCTTCAAAGCAGCCACCCTTTGCCTTGATGACAGCTTTGCACACTTTTGGCATTCTCTCAACCAGCTTCAGCTGGAATGCTTTTCCAACAGTCTTGAAGGAGTTCCCCACATATGCTGAGCACTTGTTGGCTGCTTTTCCTTCACTCTGCAGTCCAATTCATCCCAAATCATCTCAATTTGTTTGAGGTCAGGTGATTGTGGAGGAAAAGGTCATCTGATGCAGCATTCCATCACTCTCCTTCTTGGTCAAATAGCACTTACACAGCCTGGAGGTGTGTTGGGTCATTGTCCTGTTGAAAAATAAATGATAGTCCCACTAAGCGCAAACCAGATGGGATGGCGTATCGCTGCAGAATGCTGCGGTAGCCATGCTGGTTAAGTGTGCCTTGAATTCTAAATAAATCCCCAACAGGGTCACCAGCAAAGCACCATCACAGCTCCTCCTCCATGCTTCATGGTGGGAACCACACATGTGTAGATCATCCATTCACCTACTCTGCGTCTCACAGACACGGCAGTTGGAACCAAAAATCTCAAATTTGGACTCATCAGACCAAAGGACAGATTTCCACCAGTCTAATGTTCATTGCTCATATTTCTTGGCCTAAGCAAGTCTCTTCTTCTTATTGGTATTTTGACTGGTAATGTGTTCAGACTGTTGACTGGTAGTGTGTTGACTGTTGACTGATAGTGTACACAGTATTTTGACTGGTAGTGTGTCCAGGGAAAGCACATGAAGAAAACAACTGATATGCAGAGGCTGCCATGCGCTTCTCCCCACTCCCTCTCCAAGCTGCCTTGGGTGGGATGGGTAGGGTATGAAAACACTGAGCTTTTGTAACCTTGCTGCCCTCCCCCTGATGTCTGCCTGCCACCTTTGACCCCTTGCTTGTTCCACTTGAAGGTATTTAGGCTATAAAGCCGTGGGGTGGAGTAGCACAGGGGAGTGGAGCCACACAGCCAGTGAAAGTCCAGAACAGGCAGGAACATCTACTACGTACCTACCTACCTGGGACTTTCTCCGACCACAGAAATGGGTTCCGGGTTCTTACAAACCTCTAAGGGAGAGGTGTGGATCTCTCGCTTAATACAGTAGGTGGACACACACACATATGTATATATATATAATGAGAGAGATGTTAATTGATTTGGCAATGTTAACATATGTTTCCCATGCCAATAAAGCCCTTGAATTGAGTTGAATTGAGAGAGAGAGAGAAATAAAGACAAGTTTAGTGGAGCTACAATCAGACAGCTAGAAGTGTGTTTAGACAAATGGTTTAGGCACCAGGGTTGCATGGGGACTAACCTGCTAGACAGCTAAACTGCCTCTAGACATAATGGCTTTGTAAAAGGCTTGTTAGGAATGTGATAGGTTAGGTTGGTTGTCCTGGATTGTACTGGTGGTGACTTTAATTAGATCAGAGATTGAGACTAAGTGGTTTAGGCATATTTCGCTACTGAGTTTAATCAAATGAGTGTGAGACTGACTATCCTTATTGTGGGCATGTTTTAAGAACAAAGTTGCATTTCACATGTCGAGTCATGGTGGCTGTAGTATTTTGGAGGGAATTGACTAAGCACGTTCCACTCAGCGTATTCTGTTCCATGTCAGACAGTCTGTGTGGTTTGAGTTGGGGCTGCGATCTTGGTAGAATAGTAATAGATGCATTTGAATGCCCTCCCCACCTCCCTGTATTGAGCTCTTGGTCTGATGCCATCCCATGCCCATGCGTCCAATGAAAACGAATGCACTCTGTAGGTCTACGTGTATAAATGTCTGTTGCAAGTACCTGTGAACCAATCACAGTTGTTCTAATGTTGTGACGTCCAGCGATCGGGTCTGGGTTGGTGTTAGATTTGCATATCCATTATGTGCATACAAATTCACACTGGCAGGTTCAAAGTACCAATGCTGTGTTCGTAACCAAGTGGGAGGTAGGAATTTACCAGTTGTGAAGTCGTAAATACCAGTTGGATGCATTCACATGCTTTGAACTTGTTGAGAAATGCAGATTGTCTAATTGCTAACAAGTTGTTTAAACCATAAACTAAAACTACAGCTATCATGCTTGTAAACAAATGATAGTGTTCAAAAACATGAATACATTTATTAAATTATATTTTGTTGCTTATAACTGCCGAAAATGATGGTATTAAGATAATTACCTTAGTACAGTGGTTGCTCCACTAAAAGTTGTGTGATTATGCTGCAGGACTTAGAGGTAATTTGTGGTTTAGTACGGTACCCTGCGTCACCACTTCATTGCTCCAGACCAGCGCAAGGGGGAGGTAGAGCACTGATTATGCTTTTGGGTCCAAAGGCGCTAATGTGTCTCTAACTTACAATTAATGGGTGACATAAACCTAAAAAGAAACTGCTAATTGTGCACAACTTCAGTATTACTTACTAAAACTGTTGTTACACTAAGGTTTTATTTATTATTATTTTTTTGTTAGGATTATTTTGCTCTTACTGTAGTACTGTATGCCACTCCCGACCCTTTCATGTTGTACAGCGCCTGAGTGGCACAATGGTCTAAGACACTGCATAGCAGCGCAAGCTGTGTTGCTACAGATGCTGGTTCAATACCTGTGCCAGCCTTGACTTGGAGACCCATGAGATGACTAGGTTTTTGTTTTTTCTCCCTATAAAAACAGAAATAATTCTAAATAACAAACTGCCATTATTTACAAATTAGTAAAAATGTCTCACCCCATGTTCAATGTCCGTTAAAGTGTTGCCAGTGTGGCGGGGTGGGGGTCCACCCCCTCCCCCTTCCTCCTCCTCACTTCCCCATGGGCTAGGTCGGTCTTCTGTGCGCTGCTCTGCAACCCATCCCGTGCCCTCTGACCTCGTGCCTTGAACCTTGTGCACTTTCAGGGGATACAGCTGGAGAACTGCAAGGCAATCCCATTGTGCGCCACTCGGGAGCCATGAACAATATGACCAATTTATATTGGCCTGCTAATAACAGGGTTAATAATATATCTGTGAGAATATCCAACGGGCTTTTAGATCATTTAAAATTAATAATAATCTCTGACAGCCTACACCTTCCTCCCCGTCTGGGAATTGAGCCCCGGGCTCCCGCGTGCCCACACGACACAGGGATTCTTTAGCTAAATAGCCCAGTACTGTAGCCTACTCCCGACCGTCACGTTGTACAGTGCCATATTTTCCGATCCATCCCAATGGAAATCCAGAGGGTTTTTCACTTTTCTTGGAGTAGAAACACTGTAATATTAAGCAAATTAATTATGCAACATTTCTTAAAATCAGTCCCATATGCTATGTTCTTACAAAAAAAGGTTTTAAATTCTCTAGTACAGCCACTATTAAAGGCTATCATTTGATAAATATGCCCTCTGGTGGTCAAACTAGCACTAACTAGCATTAATGGTACCAGTGGTTCACACTTAAATAACGTGCCATAGAATTCTGCGGCACATTGCAAGCTGCGCCGCAGTATGCTGCAACTTTTAAAGGACGAACCACTGTAGGTGACGTCAGAGGTTAGCTTGTGGGAATGTGAGAGCTCTGGATGATAGAGGAGTTTCCCACTAGTAATTACCAGTTGGAGGGGCATTCAATTGGATTTTTCCCAGTCGTATGTGGTAAATTCCCACTTGGTTATGAATGAAACATTATACTTGCTCTGTCAAAGATGGGTCTGCTAAGAGAGCTCATCTTGCAAGATCCATGCCATGTTTATGAGGCTATTTAGCAACGGTAGGCATTTCAGTAGTCAGTGGTAACTAAAATAAGAAGTTATACTAGTCATATAAGCAGGGTTTCATTTGTTGCGGGTTGCAACTATCCAAGTGTTGATGTACTGTACCCCTGATCAACAACAGACACAACAGTCCCCTTCCTCCCCCACCAGTGAAGACAAGCTGACTCTCAGGGGACAAAGGCTTAGCCTCAGGTCACACTTACACAACCAACCAGTGATCTTGCATTTGTCTTAGAAACCAACAACCTGTCTGTGTTAATGTGCATGGTAACTGTGATGTGAGCTTGCGTACCCTTGAGAAAGTTATTGAGAAGAGGGGAAGAAATGGAGAGAAAGGGATGGGGATTGACTCAATTCTATCATATGATTGACATATATTCAGTGGTTTGTATAGGAAGCAGTATACTCAGGCTAAACAAAGTACTTGGTGTAAACAGAGCACTGATCAAGGGTCCATCGTAAAAAGCAACAGGTGATCATTGATTACTGATTCCTTCTGACTGTTAGTTCTCTGTGTTAATCAATGTAGAAGGATAGATATGGAGGTGTTGCCATTGTCAGTGATACTGAATCACGTCAGTAATGTTTGTAGTATGCTGTCTCAACTGCCTGTGTCGTTTATCAGGAAAAGCAGAACGGGAACACACCTTTTTTATTACAGCCCAAATCAGACAGGTATTTGTACAAAGGTGACTGTTGTGAAATGTTTTATGTTGTCCCAACATAAACAACAACATATCCCATAATGCCTTTCTGTATCTCTCCTGATGGTCTTCACATATATCAATGTGTTCTATGCAGCGTTTTGTTGTATATGCTGTCATTTTTGGTGCTTGGTCCGAAGTCCAAAGAACATATGCTGGTATTGTGATAACAGTTCTCAAACTTTGAGCTGTCTTTTCAAATCTGATATTCACACATTCTGCGTTTTACAGGGATAGTTCACACCAAAAGTGTGTCAGTTTTTTTTTTCTTCATACTGCTGAAATTAAGAGGAAGTGACATGTTGCTCTTCTGTCTGATTATTTTGCAGCGGGGGCGGAGAGGGCTCCCTGGACAGACTCCTCACCTCCGTCAGCTCTGGGCTGTCACCACGGAAACGGACTACCAGCCAGTGCAAGTCAGAACCGCCCCTGCTGCGGACGTCCAAGCGGACCATCTACACAGCCGGCCGCCCACCCTGGTATAACGAACATGGAACCCAGTCCAAAGAGGCCTTCGTCATCGGTAGGAACCCTCAGGAGAATTGAATAGAATAATGCTTCGTTGACTGTTTTATGTCTCCTGCTTCCCAAGCCCTCTAAGTCAAGACACACACATGACATGGTGAACGTCACAGGGTTAAGGTCAGCTGCAGGGCTATCCACAGCCCTCTATTCCTGGTCAAATTGCTTGTGAATGAAACTACGTATTACTGTCACAATGTCATGCACCTGAAAGCTGTTCTATGATGTCGTGGGTGCCTGTGCTTTGTCTGAGAAAGCAGAGGGGATAACATCTGCTACAAGAGGAAACCAGACTTTCTTGGGAATAAGCATCAACGTGTTAACTGATAACGGTTATTGATGCCCCGTCGTAAGTCATTATTTGATATTTGAACACGGCAGGAGGGGTTTCTACACCACTGAACAGAAATGTTTCAGATAGTGCCCTGCTGATAAAAGAGACTCGTCCAGTTACTGTAGACATTGAAAAGCTACTTTCAGTTGAGCCAAGGACTTTTAAGTGGTCTACCTCGTTCATCTTACCTAGTTTCCATTGTGCCCTGTGTGTTCTGCAGGTCTGTGTGGGGGCAGTGCCTCAGGGAAGACCACTGTAGCCAGGAAGATCATAGAGGCTCTGGATGTCCCCTGGGTGGTCCTGCTCTCCATGGACTCCTTCTACAAGGTGTGTGTGTGTGTGCGTGTAGGGCACTATAAAATCCGAAGAACGCAGACGGAATCCAGACATTAAAACGTAATTCAACAATATTCAAAAATGTTTTGAACGTAGTAAGGAACCAACTAAATGTTCTGAAAATGAATTAAATTGCCCAAGTTTATCATAAGACATGAACAGAATGCTTCAGTGATTCGTACGAGAATTTCCCATCTGTGTGTGTGGTGCGCGTCTGTGTATCCGTTAGCAATAATGCTCATGAAAAGTCTTCTGGGAAATGGAAAGGTTTTCCCAAAAACCTTCTCAATTAAATGTTCATTACAAAGTAGCTTATGCTTACCTGGCCGAATGATATCATGGTTATTTGTATCACTCTACCACATGTGCGCTACAGAAACACAGCTAAACAACAGCCTCTTGCTAGGTGCACACTGGAATTAATGGATAACTACACCCAGAATCTATACACTACCGTTCAAAAGTTTGGGGTCACTTAGAAATGTCCTTGTTTTTGAAAGAAAAGCACGTTTTTGGTCCATTAAAATAACATAAAATTGATCAGAAATACAGTGTAGACATTGTTAATGTTGTAAATGACTATTGTAGCTGGAAATGGCTGATTTTTTTATGGAATATCTACATAGGCGTACAGAGGCCCATTATCAGCAACCATCACTCCTGTGTTCCAATGGCACGTTGTGTTAGCAAAGTTTATCATTTTAAAAGGCTAATTGATCATTAGAAAACCCTTTTGCAATTATGTTACATTTACATTTACATTTAAGTCATTTAGCAGACGCTCTTATCCAGAGCGACTTACAAATTGGAAAGTTCATACATAGTCATCCTGGTCCCCCCGTGGGGAATGAACCCACAACCCTGGCGTTGCAAGCGCCATGCTCTACCAACTGAGCCACACGGGACCTGTGCTAACACGGGATGTTAGCACAGCTGAAAACTGTTGTGCTATTTAAAGAAACAATACAACTGGCCTTCGTTAGACTAGTTGATTATCTGGAGCATCAGCATTTGTGGGTTCGATTACAGCCTCAAAATGGCCAGAAACCAAGAACTTTCTTCTGAAACTCATCAGTCTATTCTTGTTCTGAAAAATGAAGGCTCTTCCATGCGAGAAATTGCCAAGAAACTGAAGATCTCGTACAATGCTGTGTCCTACTCCCTTCACAGAACTGTGCAAACTGGCTCTAACCAGAATAGAAAGAGGAGTGGGAGGCCCCGGTGCACAACTGAGCAAGAGGACAAGTACATTAGTGTCTAGTTTGAGAAACAGACGCCTCACAAGTCCTCAACTGGCAGCTTCATTAAATAGTACCCGCAAAACACCAGTCTCAACGTCAACAGTGAAGAGGCGACTCCGGGATGCTGGCCTTCTAGGCAGAGTTGCAAAGAAAAATGTATATCTCAGACTGGCCAATAAAAATAAAATATTAACATGGGCTAAAGAACACAGACACTGGACAGAGGAACTCTGCCTAGAAGGCCAGCATCCCGGAGTCGCCTCTTAAGCTAAGGACCCTGGGACTAAACACCTCCCTCTGCAACTGGATCTTGGACTTCCTGACGGGCCACCCCCAGGTGGTAAGGGTAGGCAACAAAACATCTGCCATGCTGATCCTCAACACGGGGGCCCCTCAGTGGTGTGTGCTCAGTCCCTTCTGTACTCCCTGTTCACCCATAACTGCACGGCCAGGCACGACTCCAACACCATCATTAAGGTTGCTGATGACACAACAGTGGTAGGCCTGATCACCGACAACGACGAGACAGCCTATAGGGAGGAGGTCAGAGAACTGGCAGAGTGGTGCCAGGACAACAACCTCTCCCTCAAGACAAAGGAGCTGATCGTGGAATACAGGAAAAGGAGGGCCGAACACGCCGCCTTTCACATCGACGGGGCTGTAGTGTAGTGGGTCGAGAGTTTTAAGTTCCTTGATGTCCACATCACCAACAAACTATCATGGTCTAAACACATCAAGGCTGTCGTGAAGAGGGCATGACAAAACCTATTTCCCCTCAGGAGACTGAGAAGATTTGGCATGGGTCCCCAGATCCTTAAAAAGTTATACAGCTGCACCATCAAGCGCATTCTGGTGGGTTGCATCACCACCTGGTATGGCAACTGCTCGGCCTCCGACCGCAAGGCACTACAGAGGGTAGTGCGTACGGCCCAGTACATCTATGGGGCCAAGCTTCCCACCGTCCAGCACTATATACTAGGTGGTGTCAGAGGAAGGCCCAAAAAAGGAGGAAGGCCAAGTCATAGACTGTTCTCTCTGCTACCGCACGGCAAGTGGTACCGGAGCGCCAAGGTCCAAAAGGCTCCTTAACAGCTTATATCCCCAAGCCATAAGACTGCTGAACAGTTAATCAAATGGCCACCCAGACTATTTACATTGACAAAAAAATAAATACAAAATAAATAATAATTTTACATTGAGCCACTTCTTTGGTTTTACACTGCTGCTATTCACTGTTTTATCTATGCATAGTCACTTTACCCCTACCTACGTGTGCAAATTACCTCGACTTACCTGTACCCCCGCACATTGACTCAGAACCGGTTCCTCCTGTATATAGTCTTGTTATTGTTATTTTATTGTGTTAATTTTTATTTCATTTTTTACTTTAGTTTACTTAGTAAATATTTTCTTGAACTGCATTGGTGGTTATGGATCGTAGGTAAGCATTTCACTGTAAGGTCTACATCTGTTGTATTCAGCACATGTGACAAATACAATTTTATTTTATTTGACAATAACAACACAATAACAACATATTTAACAGCACAATAACAGCACAATAGCAACATAATAACAACACAATAACAACACAATAACAGCACAATAACAACACAATAACAACACAACAGCACTCATGCACTGTACAGCTTCCCTCTCACTCCGCTCAAAATCTGAATGAGATCTGGAGATGGTTTTCTACAGTGTTTTAATACCACGTAATCCCATTGTCTTTCTATCTCGCTCTACTCCTCTCTATCTGTCACGCCCTGACCATAGTTTGCTTTGTATGTTTATATGTTTTGTTTGGTCAGGGTGTGATCTGAGTGGGCATTCTATGTTGTTTGTCTGTTTCTGTGTTTGGCCTGATATGGTTCTCAATCAGAGGCAGGTGTTAGTCATTGTCTCTGATTGGGAACCATATTTAGGTAGCCTGTTTTGTCATTGTGGGTTGTGGGTGATTGTCTATGTGTAGTGTTTGTGTCAGCACGATTGTTCATTAGCTTCACGGTTGTCACTTTGTTGTTTTGTAGTGTTCAGTTTTTCCACTAAAATGACGAACACTTACCACGCTGCATATTGGTCCTCCGACCCTTCTCGCTTCTCCTCGTCAGATGAGGAGGACGAAGACAGCCGTGACACTATCGCTCACTATCTCTCTACCCTGAGTGACCAGGCTTCTGAAGAGATGGAAAGATCCCTGAGGGGATAAGAGGGTAGATGTAAAATGAGAGGGATGAGAGAGGGGGAAAAGAAGCAACATTTGGGTGAGCGAGGGTGAGGACAAGAGGAGAACGATATTGGCCAACCAACCATCATTAAAAGAGTCATCAGCTTCCCCTTACTGTGTTATGTAACAGAGTGACAGCCTGACTTTACTGGAACTCTACTAGCTTTACTGTAGGTCACCAGCTTTACTGCAGCTCTACTAGCTTTACTGTAGGTCACCAGCTTTACTGCAGCTCTACTAGCTTTACTGTAGGTCACCAGCTTTACTGCAGCTCTACCTGCTTTACTGTAGGTCACCAGCTTTATTGCAGCTATTCTAGCTTTACTGTAGGTCACCAGCTTCACTGCAGCTCTACTAGCTTTACTGTAGATCACCAGCTTTACTGCAGCTCTACCTGCTTTACTGTTGGTCACCAGCTTTATTGCAGCTCTACTAGCTTTACTGTAGGTCACCAGCTTTACTGCAGCTTTACTGTAGATCACCAGCTTTACTGCAGCTCTACCAGCTTTACTGTAGATCACCAGCTTTACTGCAGCTCTACCTGCTTTACTATAGGTCACCAGCTTTACTGCAGCTCTACCAGCTTTACTGTAGATCACCAGCTTTACTGCAGCTCTACCAGCTTTTCTGTAGGTCACCTGCTTTACTGTAGATCACCAGCTTTACTGTTACTGCAGCTCTACCAGCTTTACAGTAGGTCACCAGCTTTACCAGCCACCTTTGGATCTTAACTAATGCCACTTTAAGATACCAAATACCAGTTGTGAGTTAACAACCAAACACCATTTCCATGTAGAACATCAGCAGCAGTGGTAGTTGCCATTCATCACAGATCTAGGTTCAGTTTACCCTAACCCAAATCTAAACCTTAACCATTAGGGAGATTTACAAAAGTACTGACCAAGTAACAGTGATCTGGGGAAACTTCTAACTCCTGCTCACTCCCATATGAATGGATATCCACTCTGAGATACCCCACCTCTCATTCTGGCTTCCCAGGCCCATCTTGGCTCTGGAGAAGCACTGGAGTGGCTGGATTTCTATGACACTGTTACTTATAAAGTGCTTATGATTGAACCACGAGAGGAGGAGGTAGGAGAGTTCCAAATCCCAGGGCTCGAATTTGAAAGGGCTGGCTACGGTCCAGTGCAATGTGCATGCGCTTCCACACACACACACACACCTTCTGGCACAGTCCTCACAGGAGGGACACAGCATTCCCGTCTGGCCTAAATTTAGTCAAGCTTAGTTGAGAGGCACTCCGATAGGGTGAGTGTGTGCACATGGACGTCCACGTGCACGTGACTGCGTACCTGTGTTATCTTCATGCTTCATCCACTGATTTTTCAGGGATGTCTTTCTGCTTGCGAAACGGCCATGGTTTAACGTTATTTTAATATTCATCCAATGTTGTGTGTAGGTTCTGACTCCTGAGCAGCAGGTCACGGCAGCCAGTAATGACTACAACTTTGACCACCCGGATGCCTTTGACTTTGGCCTGCTGGCACACATACTGAGGAAACTGAAACTGGGAAAGAGTGTCAAGATCCCTGTGTATGACTTCACCACACACGGACGCCAGAAGGACTGGGTGAGGACACACAAACACACACATAAATGCCTCCCCCACATTGCAGTGTTTTCTTGGTCTAGATATTGGGGTAGGGTTATTGCAGTGTAATCTTGGTCTAGATATTGGGGTAGGGTTATTGCAGTGTAATCTTGGTCTAGATATTGGGGTAGGGTTATTGCAATGTAATCTTGGTCTAGATATTGGGGTAGGGTTATTGCAGTGTAATCTTGGTCTAGATATTGGGGTAGGGTTATTGCAGTGTAATCCTGGTCTAGATATTGGGGTAGGGTTATTGCAGTGTAATCCTGGTCTAGATATTGGGGTAGGGTTATTGCAATGTAATCCTGGTCTAGATATTGGGGTAGGGTTATTGCAATGTAATCTTGGTCTAGATATTGGGGTAGGGTTATTGCAGTGTAATCCTGGTCTAGATATTGGGGTAGGGTTATTGCAGTGTAATCTTGGTCTAGATATTGGGGTAGGGTTATTGCAGTGTAATCCTGGTCTAGATATTGGGGTAGGGTTATTGCAGTGTAATCTTGGTCTAGATATTGGGGTAGGGTTATTGCAGTGTAATCCTGGTCTAGATATTGGGGTAGGGTTATTGCAGTGTAATCTTGGTCTAGATATTGGGGTAGGGTTATTGCAGTGTAATCTTGGTCTAGATTACTCAACATCTGGAGTTATGGAGTAATTTTATGACATAAAGTTGCCAATCCATCCCAGATGCACAGCGGCAGCCATTCTTGTTTGTCTTGACATGTTTTATAGTTATCCCATAACTATGAGAAGATTAGCCCTGTTAACCATTAGCATGGGGGAAGATAGAGAGCTGAAACTCAGTCACATTTTACTAATTGGCATTACCAGACATAAACAGCACAGGGAGCTATTGTGCCAGCAGAGAAATGTGGACTTGTCACCAAAAACACCACAGACATTAGGTGGCGTCTATACACTACACTTCTGGAAGTGTCAAAATCATACTAAACCCACAGCGTGTGTTTCATCCCTCTCAGAAAACAGTGTATGGAGCCAGTGTTATCATCTTTGAGGGAATCATGGCCTTTGCAGATAAAGAACTGTTACAGGTACGACTCAAATGTCCCCCTGTACATTGGCTGTGTGTGTTTTTCATGGTTTGTGTTAGAGGTCGACCGATTATGATTTTTCAACGCGAATACCGATACCGATTATTGGAGGGCCAAAAAAAGCAGATACCGATTAATCGGCCAATTTTTTTTATTTATTTTTATTTATTTGTAATAATGACAATTACAAAAATACTGAATGAACACTTATTTTGACTTAATATAATACATCAATAAAATCAATTTAGTCTCAAAAAAATAATGAAACATGTTCAATTTGGTTTAAATAATGCAAAAACAAAGTGTTTGAGAAGAAAGTAAAAGTGCAATATGTGCCATGTAAGAAAGCTAACGTTTAAGTTCCTTGCTCAGAACATGAGAACATATAAAAGCTGGTGGTTCCTTTTAACATGAGTCTTCAATATTCGCAGGTAAGAAGTTTTAGGTTGTAGTTATTATAGGAATTATAGGACTATTTCTCTCTATACGATTTGTATTTCATATACCTTTGACTATTGGATGTTCTTATAGGCACTTTAGTATTGCCAGTGTAACAGTATAGCTTCCGTCCCTCTCCTCGCTCCTACCTGGGCTCGAACCAGGAACACAACGACAACAGCCACCCTTGAAGCAGCGTTACCCATGCAGAGCAAGGGGAACAACTACTCCAAGTCTCAGAGCGAGTGACGTTTGAAACGCTATTAGCGCGCACCCCGCTAACTAGCTAGCCATTTCACATCGGTTACACCAGCCTAATCTCGGGAGTTGATAGGCGTGAAGCACAGCGAAGAGCTTCTGGCAAAACGCAGGAAAGTGCTGTTTGAATGAATGCTTACGAGCCTGCTGCTGCCTACCACCGCTCAGTCAGACTGCTCTATCAAATCATAGACTTAGTTATAACATAATAACACACAGAAATACGAGACTTAGGTCATTATTATGGTCGAATCCGGAAACTATCATCTCGAAAACAAGACGTTTATTCTTTCAGTGAAATACGGAACCGTTCCGTATTTTATCTAACGGGTGGCATCCATAAGTCTAAATATTCCTGTTACATTGCACAACCTTCAATGTTATGTCATAATTACGTAAGATTCTGGCCAATTTGGCGGCCCAAACTGTTGCATATACACTGACTCTGCGTACAATCAACACAAGAGAAGTGACACAATTTCACCTGGTTAATATTGCCTGCGAACCTGGATTTCTTTTTGCTAAATATGCAGGTTTAAAAATATTTACTTCTGTGTGTTGATTTTAAGACAGGCAATGATGTTTATGGTTAGGTACACATTGAAGCAACGATACGCACCGCATCGATTATATGCAACGCAGGACACGCTAGATAAACTATTAATATCATCAACCATGTGTAGTTAACTAGTGATTATAATTGATTGATTGATTGATTGATTGTTTTTTATAAGATAAGTTGAATGCTAGCTAGCAACTTACCTTGGCTTCTACTGCATTCGCGTAACAGGCAGGCTCCTCGTGGAGTGCAATGTAAGGCAGGTGGTTAGAGCGTTGGACTAGTTAACTGTAAGGTTGCAAGATTGAATCCCCCGAGCTGACAAGGTAAAAATCTGTCGTTCTGCCCCTGAACGAGGCAGTTAACCCACCGTTCCTAGGCCGTCATTGAAAATAAGAATGTGTTCTTAACTGACTTGCCTAGTTAAATAAAGATTAAATAAAGGTGTAAAAAAAATAAAAGTCGGCCAAATCGGTGTCCAAAAATACTGATTTCCGATTGTTATGAAAACTTGAAATCGCCCATAATTAATCGACCATTACGATTAATCGGTCGACCTCTAGTTTGTGTATGTGTGTGTGTGTCCTCGTGTGTGTGTGTGTGTGTTTGGCATGGTGTGTGTGTTTGGCATAGTGTGTGTGTGTTTCTCATGGTGTGTGTGTGTGTGTGTGTTTCTCATGGTGTGTGTGTGTGTGTGTGTGTGTGTGTGTGTGTGTGTGTGTGTGTGTGTGTGTGTGTGTGTGTGTGTGTGTGTGTGTGTGTGTGTTTCTCATGGTGTGTGTGTGTGTGTGTGTTTCTCATGGTGTGTGTGTGTGTGTGTTTCTCATGGTGTGTGTGTTTCTCATGGTGTGTGTGTGTGTGTTTCTCATGGTGTGGGTGTGTGTGTGTTTCTCATGGTGTGGGTGTGTGTGTGTTTCTCATGGTGTGTGTGTGTGTGTGTGTTTCTCATGGTGTGGGTGTGTGTGTTTCTCATGGTGTGTGTGTGTTTCTCATGGTGTGTGTGTGTGTGTTTCTCATGGTGTGTGGTGTGTGAGTGTGTGTGTGTGTGTGTGTGTGTGTGTGTGTGTGTGTGTGTGTGTGTGTGTGTGTGTGTGTGTGTGTGTGTGTGTGTGTGTGTGTGTGTGTGTGTGTGTGTGTGTGTGTGTGTGTGTGTTTCTCATGGTGTGTGTGTGTTTCTCATGGTGTGTGTGTGTTTCTCATGGTGTGTGTGTGTTTCTCATGGTGTGGGTGTGTGTGTTTCTCATGGTGTGGGTGTGTGTGTTTCTCATGGTGTGTGTGTGTGTGTGTGTTTCTCATGGTGTGGGTGTGTGTGTTTCTCATGGTATGTGTGTGTGTGTGTGTTTCTCATGGTATGTGTGTGTGTGTGTGTGTTTCTCATGGTGTGGGTGTGTGTGTTTCTCATGGTGTGTGTGTGTTTCTCATGGTGTGTGTGTGTGTGTGTGTGTGTGTGTGTGTGTGTGTGTGTGTGTGTGTGTGTGTGTGTGTGTGTGTGTGTGTGTGTGTGTGTGTGTGTGTGTTTCTCATGGTGTGTGTGTGTTTCTCATGGTGTGTGTGTGTGTGTGTGTGTGTGTGTGTGTGTGTGTGTGTGTGTGTGTGTGTGTGTGTGTGTGTGTGTGTGTGTGTGTGTGTGTGTGTGTGTGTGTGTGTGTGTGTGTTTCTCATGGTGTGTGTGTGTTTCTCATGGTGTGTGTGTGTGTGTGTGTTTCTCATGGTGTGTGTTCTCCCCTCCCCACAGCTGCTGGACATGAAGATCTTTGTGGAGACTGACTCAGACATCCGCCTGGTGCGTCGGCTGCAGAGGGACATCACAGAGCGTGGCCGGGACATCGACGGCGTCATCAAACAGTACAATAAGTTTGTGAAGCCCGCCTTTGAGCAGTACATCGAGCCAACCATGCGACTGGCTGACATTGTGGTACCACGCGGTAATATTTGGAACCAGCACACACAGACTGACGTAGTAAAAAATTTATGACCATGTGCTCATACACACACACACACACACACACACACACACACACACACACACACACACACACACACATTTGCTTACACATATTCTCCCTTACATTTAGACATTCAGGGGAGAACTTCCACTTAACTCAAATGTTGACGTAGTAATGCATTGACGTCAATTGGAGACAACGTGAAAAGTCAACTTAGTCCCCTGAACCATTATAATGTACACAACATAATATCATCACTGTCTAATGTCACTTCCCCTTCCTGTGTGTGTCGTATACTGGCAGGAGGAGGCAACATGGTGGCCATAGACTTGATCGTACAGCACGTCCACAGCCAGCTGGAGGAGGTGAGAGTTCTTCCCTTGATCTCTCCTCATACTGTATACAGCTTGACAGATCTACAGCTAACCAGACTGATACCAGATCTACAGCTAACCAGACTGATACCAGATCTACAGCTAACCAGACTGATACCAGATCTACAGCTAACCAGACTGATACCAGATCTACAACTAACCAGACTGATACCAGATCTACAGCTAACCAGACTGATACCAGATCTACAGCTAACCAGACTGATACCAGATCTACAGCTAACCAGACTGATACCAGATCTACAGCTAACCAGACTGATACCAGATCTACAGCTAACCAGACTGATACCAGATCTACAGCTAACCAGACTGATACCAGATCTACAGCTAACCAGACTGATACCAGATCTACAGCTAACCAGACTGATACCAGATCTACAGCTAACCAGACTGATACCAGATCTACAGCTAACCAGACTGATACCAGATCTACAGCTAACCAGACTGATACCAGATCTACAGCTAACCAGACTGATACCAGATCTACAGCTAACCAGACTGATACCAGATCTACAGCTAACCAGACTGATACCAGATCTACAGCTAACCAGACTGATACCAGATCTACAGCTAACCAGACTGATACCAGATCTACAGCTAACCAGACTGATACCAGATCTACAACTAACCAGACTGATACCAGATCTACAGCTAACCAGACTGATACCAGATCTACAGCTAACCAGACTGATACCAGATCTACAGCTAACCAGACTGATACCAGATCTACAGCTTTCCAGCTAACCAGACTGATGCCAGCTCCATTTCCCCCTCTAGTGGAACAAGAAAGCATTTTCTGTAATAGCTCTACATTTCATGATTTCCTGAGAAAGATGACACAAAATGAAGAATATACTAAATTAAGTATAGATTTAAAAGCATGACCAGGGGCGTTTTGCTGTGTGACTTGTGGTACATGCACTAATAGCTAGCAGGGTTGGTGTGTCAGTTCTATATCAATTCAGGCGACGGAAATGAAATTCCAGTTCACAAATTAAAATAAATGTTTTCTGTTCCTGAAATTGAAGTTCAGTTCATTGCCTAAAGTTGAACAAATTGAAGTCTAATCGCTTCCATCCACCATTACCAATGAAGGCATGTGTTGTTATTGTGGTGTTAGCTATTTGACACGGTACTATTGACCTTGCCCCACCTGCACACGGACTCTCATACTCCTCCTTCATCCCTCCAACTCCTCCCTCTATCCCTCCAACTCCTCCCTCTATCCCTCCAACTCCTCCCTCTATCCCTCCAACTCCTCCCTCTATCCCTACAACTCCTCCCTCTATCCCTCCAACTCATTCCTCCATCCCTCCAACTCCTCCCTCTATCCCTCCAACTCCTTCCTCCATCCCTCCAACTCCTCCCTCTATCCCTCCATCACACAGCGTGAGCTCAGCGTCAGGTAGAGTAGCACAACTCTTTACTGTACCGCCGAACCCCTCTCCCCCACACCCCAGTTCCCAGATGGAGGGCAAGAAGAGGGGGGCACAAAACATGAGTATGTAGAAGTTGCCCTAAATCCCTGATACAGGGTCAGATATCCTTATCTGTTCCCAGATGTGGTTACGGGCAACTTCTACATCGAAGCCACGAAGCCAACATCCTCACTCTCCAACTGCTTGCTGCTGTTACACAGAATCAACCCCAGAAGCCCACCTTGTCAATGACTCATCCAGTACAGTGAAGGATGTAACAGCATCGATGGGAAATGGGTCTTCCATTACAGGTAGCAGTAGTAATTGGCATGTCACCGCGTGTGACACCACATACGCTGTTAAAGCATGCGGTACAAAAACAGCTTTGAGTGAGCAGAGATTTGAGAGACTCTCTGCCCTTTGACAGACACGCCACACGTCACTTCTGTGTTTCTAACTCTTCTATGTGCAGCAGGCAGTTGATTGGAGGATGTTGCTTTTTCCTCTACCTTACATACATGATGGCTCACACACAACCACCCGCTGCATTCTGTGTCTAAAAATAATCTACTGAGACATTTTCACTGACCTCTCAGCTCCAGAGAGAGAGAAGAAGAGTGTGAGATAGAGAAAGACCGTTCTTATCACACAATCTAAAACCTATGTTTTCTATACCTATTATTAAAAGCTGAGTTTTTCCATTGAGTATGTCGGCCACAGCAGATCAGAGCGAGAGAGAGAGGAAGTGTGTTTGGTGTCTGTCTTTAGACACAGGATGTATCAGGGCCTTTGAGCTGTGAGTCGTACCTCTGTGCTTTACCTCTGTACTGCAGAGACACAGTGTAGGTGTGACAGCTGAAGCCAGCCTGAGAGCAGCCCACGTGTACACACGACACACAATGCCACCACCGCTGACGGAATTGTAGTGACCATTGTTACTGAGTGGACTAACCGAGTTGAACTATTATTTGTAAGTTCATGAAAAAGATTATTTAGCAACTTTGTATGGCAATTTGTCTTGGTCTAAGGAATTGTGAGGATTGCAGTGGATTCAGCTGTCACACACATCACTGTATCACATGATCATATCTTTATCCATCCCTTTATTTACCGAATGTTGTCTGTTTCTTTTATTTTCTTCCTCTTTTCTGTTGTCGTCGTTGTGTGTCTCTGTCATTGTGTGTCTCTGTCGGTGTGTGTCGTTGTGTTTCGTCCAAACCCTCTTCTCTCCATAGAGGAAACTGCGCTGGGATATGTGAGCAGATTTGCTTATGATTTATCTGTGTTTGCATTTTCTTTCTTTTAAAGTTCGGTATCCCATAGGAGTTTTGTTTTTAGAGAGTGAAATGGTATCACAGCTTGGTCTTTGTATCTCAAGAGTGTGGGGATTTAATGTGATATCACTCAACTCAAGGCTTGCATGACCTCAATTCTAATCTTTGGCAAGACCAGGGGTTTGTTCAGTTTGCTTAAACATTTGCTGCGTTGCGTAACGTTGCGCTTGCTACGTTAGGCTTGTACTGAACGACATGTTTCCCCAAAGTGCTCTTCAACGTTCTTGAACAGACTTTGAGGGACGTGTGCTCCGTTTGGTGGGTGTGGTGGGATGTGGCTTGAAGCAATAAGTGACGTATTTAAAGGGCAGCGGCCATGCTGATAGCATTCCCCAACCAACAACCCAACCCCTCCCCGTTTTTCAACTGGTTGTTCAGCACAGCACTGTTTCCATGTAGTTTCTTTGTACTGAACGCAGCCCAGAACTCATTGTGTTGTATGTTTTAAAGTCAGATTCTAGTCCAAAACTTAGTTTGATTGTTTTTTTTTTTAAATCAGCCTGTGTTGATCTGAATTGAGGAGTTGGGCTTTCTTTGAGTTGGTGTGTGTGTGGGTTGGTTGGTTCTTTTATCCTTGTGGGGACCTCAAATGCCCCAAAGTCCCCACAAGGACAGTAAAACAATGAACATTCTCGTGGGGACATTTTCCACATCCCCATGAGGACAAAGGCTATTTTAAGTTTAGAGGTTTAGGGTTAGAGTTACAATTAGGGTTAGTGGTTTGGGTTAAGGTTATGGTAAGGATAAGGGTTAGTGTGAAGGAGTTAGGGGAAATAGGATTTTGAATGGAAATTCATTTTAGATCCCCACAAGGATAGAAGAATGAACGTGTGTTTGTGTTTGTATGTGTGTAATCACATGGGATTATGACAACACAAAGAGAACAATTAAGAGAACACGGCTTTCTTCATGTTCCTCAGATTACGTGTTGAGAGTCTCAAATGAATCAGAACCAAATCACTGTGTTTACACCACCATTAGTACCCGAGGACACTAGATCCAACGTTTCCTGACTAGTTTCACGTTAATTTATTGCACATTGATCAATGTTGAAGGAATTAGTTGTTGAATGAATTAGTCTTTCACCACTCACTGTAGAATCTAACTGCATTGAGACCAGAACAGTAGCTAAAAACGTCAAACGCTCTCTGTGATTGTCTCTTAAAGCTGTTGTATAATCCCACTAAGGCAGACAGTACAGTATCGGTTCAGTGATGTTAACTGACCTGTATCTGCTCTGCCTATTTTAATCTAGTGTGTTTTTATTGTGTGTTTTTTAGAATTCTACTACCCACTAATCAATATTAACACCAGTGTGATGAATACTGTTTAAGATGTGTGTGTGTGTGTGTGTGTGTGTGTGTGTGTGTGTGTGCGTGGGTGCGTGTGCGCGCTGGTGTCTGCTTATTTTGTATGTGTGTTTCAAGCCTGTGACTGTATGTATGCACCCTACCGCCTATTCCAGTGCTCTTACATCCACCCGCCCTTTCTTTTCCTGGTTGCTATGGTTACAGGGCGGCCCTTGCCTCTGCCCACCAGGCCCAGCCCCTCCCCCAGACCCTGAGTGTTCTGGAGAGTACGCCCCAGGTCAGGGGAATGCACACCATAATAAGGTATACACGCTGGATACTGTATACACTGGATACTGTATACACTGGATACTGTATACACTGGATACTGTATACACACTGCATACTGTATACACACTGGATACTGTATACACACTGCATACTGTATACACACTGCATACTGTATACACACTGGATACTGTATACACACTGCATACTGTATACACACTGCATAATGTATACACACTGGATACTGTATACACACTGCATACTGTATACACACTGCATAATGTATACACACTGGATACTGTATACACACTGCATACTGTATACACACTGCATACTGCATACACACTGCATACTGTATACACACTGCATACTGTATACACACTGCATACCGCATACACACTGCATACCGTTTACACGCTGCATACTGTATACACGCTGCATACTGTATACACGTTGGGTACTGTATACACGCTGCATACTGTATACACGCTGGATACTGTATACACACTGCATAATGTATACACACTGCATACTGTATACACGCTGCATACTGTTTACACGCTGCATACTGTATACACGCTGCATACTGTATACACACTGGATACTGTATACACGCTGGATACTGTATACACGCTGGATACTGTATACACACTGCATACTGTATACACACTACATACTGTATACACACTGCATACTGTTTACACGCTGCATACTGTATACACGCTGCATACTGTATACACGCTGGATACTGTATACACACTGGATACTGTATACACGCTGCATACTGTATACACGCTGCATACTGTATACACGCTGCATACTGTATACACGCTGCATACTGTATACACGCTGCATACTGTATACACGCTGCATACTGTATACACGCTGCATACTGTATACACGCTGCATACTGTATACACTGGATACTGTATTTTATTTCACCTTTATTTAACCAGGTAGGCAAGTTGAGAACAAGTTCTCATTTACAATTGCGACCTGGCCAAGATAAAGCAAAGCAGTTCGACACATACAACAACACAGAGTTACACATGGAGTAAAACAAACATAGAGTCAATAATACAGTAAAAAAAATAATCTATATACAAATGAGGCGAGATAAGGGAGGTAAAGGCAAAAAAAGGCCATGGTGGCGAGGTAAATACAATATAGTAAGTAAAACATTGGAATGGTAGATCTGACTGTCTCATCTGTCTGGCCCCTGACTGTCTTTCATCTGTCTGGTTCCTGACTGTCTTATCTGACTGGTCCCTGACTGTCTTTCATCTGTCTGGTCCCTGACTGTCTTTCATTTGTATGGCCCCTGACTGTGATTGTCTTTTATCTATCTGGTCCCTGACACTCTTTTATCTGTCTGGTCCCTGACTGTCTTTTATCTGTCTGGTTCCTGACTATTTTATCTGGCTGGTCCCTGACTGTTATCTGTCTGGTCCCTGACTGTCTTTCATCTGTCTGGTCCCTGACTGTCTTTCATCTGTCTGCCCCCTGACTGTCTTTCATCTGTCTGCCCCCTGACTGTCTTTCATCTGTCTTGCCCCTGACCGTGATTGTCTTTTATCTATCTGGTCCCTGACGCTCTTTTATCTGTCTGGTCCCTGACTGTCTTTTATCTGTCTGGTTCCTGACTATTTTATCTGTCTGGTTCCTGACTATTTTATCTGTCTGGTCCCTGACGGTCTTATCTGTCTGGTCCCTGACTGTCTTTTTATCTGTCTGGTCCCTGACTGTCTTTTATCTGTCTGGTCCCTGCCTGTCTTTATCTTTCGGGTATCTGGCTGTCTTTTATCTTTCGGGTCTCTGACTCTCTTTTGTCTGTCTGGACCCTGACTGTCTTTTATCTGTCTGATCCCAGACTGTCTTTTATTTGTCTGGTCCCTGAGTGTTTTTATTTGTCTGGTCCCTGAGTGTTTTTATCTGTCTGGTCCCTGACTGTCTTTATCTGTCTGGTCCCTGACTGTCTTTCATCTGTCTGGTCCCTGACTGTCTTTCATCTGTATGGCCCCTGACTGTGATTGTCTTTTATCTATCTGGTCCCTGACACTCTTTTATCTGTCTGGTCCCTGACTATTTTATCTGGCTGGTCCCTGACTGTTATCTGTCTGGTCCCTGACTGTCTTTCATCTGTCTGCCCCCTGACTGTCTTTCATCTGTCTGGTCCCTGACTGTCTTTTATCTGTCTGGTCCCTGACTGTCTTTTATCTGTCTTGCCCCTGACCGTGATTGTCTTTTATCTATCTGGTCCCTGACACTCTTTTATCTGTCTGGTCCCTGACTGTCTTTTATCTGTCTGGTCCCTGCCTGTCTTTTATTTGTCTGGTCCCTGACTGTCTTTATCTTTCGGGTCTCTGACTCTCTTTTGTCTGTCTGGACCCTGACTGTCTTTTATCTGTCTGATCCCAGACTGTCTTTTATTTGTCTGGTCCCTGAGTGTTTTTATTTGTCTGGTCCCTGAGTGTTTTTATCTGTCTGGTCCCTGACTGTCTTTATCTGTCTGGTCCCTGACTGTCTTTTATCTGTCTGGTCCCTGACTGTCTCATCTGTATGGCCCCTGACTGTCTTTCATCTGTATGCCCATGACGGTCTTTTATCTGTCTGATCCCTGACTGTCTCATCTGTATGGCCCCTGACTGTCTTTTATCTGTCTGATCCCTGACTCTTTTATCTGTCTGGTCCCTGATGGTCTTTTATTTGTCTGGTCCCTTACTGTCTTTTATCTGTCTGGACCCTGAGTGTCTTTTATTTGTCTGGTCCCTGAGTGTCTTTTATTTGTCTGGTCCCTGAGTTTCTTTTATTTGTCTGGTCCCTGAGTGTCTTTTATTTGTCTGGTCCCTGAGTGTCTTTTATTTGTCTGGTCCCTGAGTGTCTTTTATTTGTCTGGTCCCTGAGTGTCTTTTATTTGTCTGATCCCAGACTGTCTTTTATTTGTCTGGTCCCTGACTGTCTTTTATCTGTCTGAACCCTGACTGTCTTTTATCTGTCTGATCCCAGACTGTCTTTTATCTGTCTGGTCCCTGAGTGTTTTTATTGTGTTTTTATTTGTCTGGTCCCTGAGTGTCTTTTATTTGTCTGGTCCCTGAGTGTCTTTTATTTGTCTGGTCCCTGAGTGTTTTTATTTGTCTGGTCCCTGACTGTCTTTTATCTGTCTGGTCCCTGACTGTCTTTTATCTGTCTGGTCCCTGACTGTCTTTTATTTGTCTGGTCCCTGAGTGTTTTTATTTGTCTGGTCCCTGAGTGTCTTTTATCTGTCTGGTCCCTGACTGTCTTTTATCTGTCTGGTCCCTGAGTGTTTCTATTTGTCTGGTCCCTGAGTGTCTTTTATTTGTCTGGTCCCTGAGTGTCTTTTATTTGTCTGGTCCCTGAGTGTCTTTTATTTGTCTGGTCCCTGAGTGTTTTTATTTGTCTGGTCCCTGAGTGTCTTTTATTTGTCTGGTCCATGAGTGTCTTTTATTTGTCTGGTCCCTGAGTGTTTTTATTTGTCTGGTCCCTGAGTGTCTTTTATTTGTCTGGTCCATGAGTGTCTTTTATTTGTCTGGTCCCTGAGTGTTTTTATTTGTCTGGTCCTTGACTGTCTTTTATCTGTCTGGTCCCTGATGGTCTTTTATTTGTCTGGTCCCTGAGTGTCTTTTATCTGTCTGGTCCCTGACTGTCTTTTATCTGTCTGATCCCTGACTCTTTTATCTGTCTGGTCCCTGATGGTCTTTTATTTGTCTGGTCCCTTACTGTCTTTTATTTGTTCTGGTCCCTGAGTGTCTTTTATTTGTCTGGTCCCTGAGTGTCTTTTATTTGTCTGATCCCAGACTGTCTTTTATTTGTCTGGTCCCTGACTGTCTTTTATCTGTCTGAACCCTGACTGTCTTTTATCTGTCTGATCCCAGACTGTCTTTTATCTGTCTGGTCCCTGAGTGTTTTTATTGTGTTTTTATTTGTCTGGTCCCTGAGTGTCTTTTATTTGTCTGGTCCCTGAGTGTCTTTTATTTGTCTGGTCCCTGAGTGTTTTTATTTGTCTGGTCCCTGAGTGTCTTTTATTTGTCTGGTCCATGAGTGTCTTTTATTTGTCTGGTCCCTGAGTGTTTTTATTTGTCTGGTCCTTGACTGCCTTTTATCTGTCTGGTCCCTGATGGTCTTTTATTTGTCTGGTCCCTGAGTGTCTTTTATTTGTCTGGTCCCTGAGTGTTTTTATTTGTCTGGTCCCTGACTGTCTTTTATCTGTCTGAACCCTGACTGTCTTTTATCTGTCTGATCCCAGACTGTCTTTTATCTGTCTGGTCCCTGAGTGTTTTTATTGTGTTTTTATTTGTCTGGTCCCTGAGTGTCTTTTATTTGTCTGGTCCCTGAGTGTCTTTTATTTGTCTGGTCCCTGAGTGTTTTTATTTGTCTGGTCCCTGACTGTCTTTTATCTGTCTGGTCCCTGACTGTCTTTTATCTGTCTGGTCCCTGACTGTCTTTTATTTGTCTGGTCCCTGAGTGTTTTTATTTGTCTGGTCCCTGAGTGTCTTTCATCTGTCTGGTCCCTGACTGTCTTTTATCTGTCTGGTCCCTGACTGTCTTTTATCTGTCTGGTCCCTGAGTGTTTCTATTTGTCTGGTCCCTGAGTGTCTTTTATTTGTCTGGTCCCTGAGTGTCTTTTATTTGTCTGGTCCCTGAGTGTTTTTATTTGTCTGGTCCCTGAGTGTCTTTTATTTGTCTGGTCCATGAGTGTCTTTTATTTGTCTGGTCCCTGAGTGTTTTTATTTGTCTGGTCCCTGAGTGTCTTTTATTTGTCTGGTCCATGAGTGTCTTTTATTTGTCTGGTCCCTGAGTGTTTTTATTTGTCTGGTCCTTGACTGTCTTTTATCTGTCTGGTCCCTGATGGTCTTTTATTTGTCTGGTCCCTGACTGTCTTTTATTTGTCTGGTCCCTGAGTGTTTTTATTTGTCTGGTCCCTGACTGTCTTTTATTTGTCTGGTCCCTGACTGTCTTTTATCTGTCTGGTCCCTGACTGTCTTTTATTCGTCTTGTCCCTGACTGTCTTTTATCTGTCTGGTCCCTGACTGTCTTTTATCTGTCTGGTCCCTGACTGTCTTTTATTTGTCTGGTCCCTGAGTGTTTTTATCTGTCTGGTCCCTGACTGTCTTTATCTGTCTGGTCCCTGACTGTCTTTTATCTGTCTGGTCCCTGACTGTCTCATCTGTATGGCCCCTGACTGTCTTTCATCTGTATGCCCATGACGGTCTTTTATCTGTCTGATCCCTGACTGTCTCATCTGTATGGCCCCTGACTGTCTTTTATCTGTCTGATCCCTGACTCTTTTATCTGTCTGGTCCCTGATGGTCTTTTATTTGTCTGGTCCCTTACTGTCTTTTATCTGTCTGGACCCTGAGTGTCTTTTATTTGTCTGGTCCCTGAGTGTCTTTTATTTGTCTGGTCCCTGAGTTTCTTTTATTTGTCTGGTCCCTGAGTGTCTTTTATTTGTCTGGTCCCTGAGTGTCTTTTATTTGTCTGGTCCCTGAGTGTCTTTTATTTGTCTGGTCCCTGAGTGTCTTTTATTTGTCTGATCCCAGACTGTCTTTTATTTGTCTGGTCCCTGACTGTCTTTTATCTGTCTGATCCCAGACTGTCTTTTATCTGTCTGGTCCCTGAGTGTTTTTATTGTGTTTTTATTTGTCTGGTCCCTGAGTGTCTTTTATTTGTCTGGTCCCTGAGTGTCTTTTATTTGTCTGGTCCCTGAGTGTTTTTATTTGTCTGGTCCCTGAGTGTCTTTTATTTGTCTGGTCCATGAGTGTCTTTTATTTGTCTGGTCCCTGAGTGTTTTTATCTGTCTGATCCCAGACTGTCTTTTATTTGTCTGGTCCCTGAGTGTTTTTATTTGTCTGGTCCCTGAGTGTTTTTATCTGTCTGGTCCCTGACTGTCTTTATCTGTCTGGTCCCTGACTGTCTTTCATCTGTCTGGTCCCTGACTGTCTTTCATCTGTATGGCCCCTGACTGTGATTGTCTTTTATCTATCTGGTCCCTGACACTCTTTTATCTGTCTGGTCCCTGACTATTTTATCTGGCTGGTCCCTGACTGTTATCTGTCTGGTCCCTGACTGTCTTTCATCTGTCTGCCCCCTGACTGTCTTTCATCTGTCTGGTCCCTGACTGTCTTTTATCTGTCTGGTCCCTGACTGTCTTTTATCTGTCTTGCCCCTGACCGTGATTGTCTTTTATCTATCTGGTCCCTGACACTCTTTTATCTGTCTGGTCCCTGACTGTCTTTTATCTGTCTGGTCCCTGCCTGTCTTTTATTTGTCTGGTCCCTGACTGTCTTTATCTTTCGGGTCTCTGACTCTCTTTTGTCTGTCTGGACCCTGACTGTCTTTTATCTGTCTGATCCCAGACTGTCTTTTATTTGTCTGGTCCCTGAGTGTTTTTATTTGTCTGGTCCCTGAGTGTTTTTATCTGTCTGGTCCCTGACTGTCTTTATCTGTCTGGTCCCTGACTGTCTTTTATCTGTCTGGTCCCTGACTGTCTCATCTGTATGGCCCCTGACTGTCTTTCATCTGTATGCCCATGACGGTCTTTTATCTGTCTGATCCCTGACTGTCTCATCTGTATGGCCCCTGACTGTCTTTTATCTGTCTGATCCCTGACTCTTTTATCTGTCTGGTCCCTGATGGTCTTTTATTTGTCTGGTCCCTTACTGTCTTTTATCTGTCTGGACCCTGAGTGTCTTTTATTTGTCTGGTCCCTGAGTGTCTTTTATTTGTCTGGTCCCTGAGTTTCTTTTATTTGTCTGGTCCCTGAGTGTCTTTTATTTGTCTGGTCCCTGAGTGTCTTTTATTTGTCTGGTCCCTGAGTGTCTTTTATTTGTCTGGTCCCTGAGTGTCTTTTATTTGTCTGATCCCAGACTGTCTTTTATTTGTCTGGTCCCTGACTGTCTTTTATCTGTCTGAACCCTGACTGTCTTTTATCTGTCTGATCCCAGACTGTCTTTTATCTGTCTGGTCCCTGAGTGTTTTTATTGTGTTTTTATTTGTCTGGTCCCTGAGTGTCTTTTATTTGTCTGGTCCCTGAGTGTCTTTTATTTGTCTGGTCCCTGAGTGTTTTTATTTGTCTGGTCCCTGACTGTCTTTTATCTGTCTGGTCCCTGACTGTCTTTTATCTGTCTGGTCCCTGACTGTCTTTTATTTGTCTGGTCCCTGAGTGTTTTTATTTGTCTGGTCCCTGAGTGTCTTTTATCTGTCTGGTCCCTGACTGTCTTTTATCTGTCTGGTCCCTGAGTGTTTCTATTTGTCTGGTCCCTGAGTGTCTTTTATTTGTCTGGTCCCTGAGTGTCTTTTATTTGTCTGGTCCCTGAGTGTCTTTTATTTGTCTGGTCCCTGAGTGTTTTTATTTGTCTGGTCCCTGAGTGTCTTTTATTTGTCTGGTCCATGAGTGTCTTTTATTTGTCTGGTCCCTGAGTGTTTTTATTTGTCTGGTCCCTGAGTGTCTTTTATTTGTCTGGTCCATGAGTGTCTTTTATTTGTCTGGTCCCTGAGTGTTTTTATTTGTCTGGTCCTTGACTGTCTTTTATCTGTCTGGTCCCTGATGGTCTTTTATTTGTCTGGTCCCTGAGTGTCTTTTATCTGTCTGGTCCCTGACTGTCTTTTATCTGTCTGATCCCTGACTCTTTTATCTGTCTGGTCCCTGATGGTCTTTTATTTGTCTGGTCCCTTACTGTCTTTTATTTGTTCTGGTCCCTGAGTGTCTTTTATTTGTCTGGTCCCTGAGTGTCTTTTATTTGTCTGATCCCAGACTGTCTTTTATTTGTCTGGTCCCTGACTGTCTTTTATCTGTCTGAACCCTGACTGTCTTTTATCTGTCTGATCCCAGACTGTCTTTTATCTGTCTGGTCCCTGAGTGTTTTTATTGTGTTTTTATTTGTCTGGTCCCTGAGTGTCTTTTATTTGTCTGGTCCCTGAGTGTCTTTTATTTGTCTGGTCCCTGAGTGTTTTTATTTGTCTGGTCCCTGAGTGTCTTTTATTTGTCTGGTCCATGAGTGTCTTTTATTTGTCTGGTCCCTGAGTGTTTTTATTTGTCTGGTCCTTGACTGTCTTTTATCTGTCTGGTCCCTGATGGTCTTTTATTTGTCTGGTCCCTGAGTGTCTTTTATTTGTCTGGTCCCTGAGTGTTTTTATTTGTCTGGTCCCTGACTGTCTTTTATCTGTCTGAACCCTGACTGTCTTTTATCTGTCTGATCCCAGACTGTCTTTTATCTGTCTGGTCCCTGAGTGTTTTTATTTGTCTGGTCCCTGAGTGTCTTTTATTTGTCTGGTCCCTGAGTGTCTTTTATTTGTCTGGTCCCTGAGTGTTTTTATTTGTCTGGTCCCTGACTGTCTTTTATCTGTCTGGTCCCTGACTGTCTTTTATCTGTCTGGTCCCTGACTGTCTTTTATTTGTCTGGTCCCTGAGTGTTTTTATTTGTCTGGTCCCTGAGTGTCTTTCATCTGTCTGGTCCCTGACTGTCTTTTATCTGTCTGGTCCCTGAGTGTTTCTATTTGTCTGGTCCCTGAGTGTCTTTTATTTGTCTGGTCCCTGAGTGTCTTTTATTTGTCTGGTCCCTGAGTGTCTTTTATTTGTCTGGTCCCTGAGTGTTTTTATTTGTCTGGTCCCTGAGTGTCTTTTATTTGTCTGGTCCATGAGTGTCTTTTATTTGTCTGGTCCCTGAGTGTTTTTATTTGTCTGGTCCCTGAGTGTCTTTTATTTGTCTGGTCCATGAGTGTCTTTTATTTGTCTGGTCCCTGAGTGTTTTTATTTGTCTGGTCCTTGACTGTCTTTTATCTGTCTGGTCCCTGATGGTCTTTTATTTGTCTGGTCCCTGACTGTCTTTTATTTGTCTGGTCCCTGAGTGTTTTTATTTGTCTGGTCCCTGACTGTCTTTTATTTGTCTGGTCCCTGACTGTCTTTTATCTGTCTGGTCCCTGACTGACTTTTATTCGTCTTGTCCCTGACTGTCTTTTATCTGTCTGGTCCCTGACTGTCTTTTATCTGTCTGGTCCCTGACTGTCTTTTATTTGTCTGGTCCCTGAGTGTTTTTATCTGTCTGGTCCCTGACTGTCTTTATCTGTCTGGTCCCTGACTGTCTTTTATCTGTCTGGTCCCTGACTGTCTCATCTGTATGGCCCCTGACTGTCTTTCATCTGTATGCCCATGACGGTCTTTTATCTGTCTGATCCCTGACTGTCTCATCTGTATGGCCCCTGACTGTCTTTTATCTGTCTGATCCCTGACTCTTTTATCTGTCTGGTCCCTGATGGTCTTTTATTTGTCTGGTCCCTTACTGTCTTTTATCTGTCTGGACCCTGAGTGTCTTTTATTTGTCTGGTCCCTGAGTGTCTTTTATTTGTCTGGTCCCTGAGTTTCTTTTATTTGTCTGGTCCCTGAGTGTCTTTTATTTGTCTGGTCCCTGAGTGTCTTTTATTTGTCTGGTCCCTGAGTGTCTTTTATTTGTCTGGTCCCTGAGTGTCTTTTATTTGTCTGATCCCAGACTGTCTTTTATTTGTCTGGTCCCTGACTGTCTTTTATCTGTCTGATCCCAGACTGTCTTTTATCTGTCTGGTCCCTGAGTGTTTTTATTGTGTTTTTATTTGTCTGGTCCCTGAGTGTCTTTTATTTGTCTGGTCCCTGAGTGTCTTTTATTTGTCTGGTCCCTGAGTGTTTTTATTTGTCTGGTCCCTGAGTGTCTTTTATTTGTCTGGTCCATGAGTGTCTTTTATTTGTCTGGTCCCTGAGTGTTTTTATTTGTCTGGTCCTTGACTGTCTTTTATCTGTCTGGTCCCTGATGGTCTTTTATTTGTCTGGTCCCTGAGTGTCTTTTATTTGTCTGGTCCCTGAGTGTTTTTATTTGTCTGGTCCCTGACTGTCTTTTATTTGTCTGGTCCCTGACTGTCTTTTATCTGTCTGGTCCCTGACTGTCTTTTATTCGTCTGGTCCCTGACTGTCTTTTATCTGTCTGGTCCCTGACTGTCTCATCTGTATGGCCCCTGACTGTCTTTCATCTGTATGCCCATGACGGTCTTTTATCTGTCTGATCCCTGACTGTCTCATCTGTATGGCCCCTGACTGTCTTTTATCTGTCTGATCCCTGACTCTTTTATCTGTCTGGTCCCTGATGGTCTTTTATTTGTCTGGTCCCTTACTGTCTTTTATCTGTCTGGACCCTGAGTGTCTTTTATTTGTCTGGTCCCTGAGTGTCTTTTATTTGTCTGGTCCCTGAGTTTCTTTTATTTGTCTGGTCCCTGAGTGTCTTTTATCTGTCTGGTCCCTGACTGTCTTTTATTTGTCTGGTCCCTGAGTGTTTTTTATCTGTCTGGTCCCTGACTGTCTTTATCTGTCTGGTCCCTGACTGTCTTTTATCTGTCTGGTCCCTGACTGTCTCATCTGTATGGCCCCTGACTGTCTTTCATCTGTATGCCCATGACGGTCTTTTATCTGTCTGATCCCTGACTCTTTTATCTGTCTGGTCCCTGATGGTCTTTTATTTGTCTGGTCCCTTACTGTCTTTTATCTGTCTGGACCCTGAGTGTCTTTTATTTGTCTGGTCCCTGAGTGTCTTTTATTTGTCTGGTCCCTGAGTTTCTTTTATTTGTCTGGTCCCTGAGTGTCTTTTATTTGTCTGGTCCCTGAGTGTCTTTTATTTGTCTGGTCCCTGAGTGTCTTTTATTTGTCTGGTCCCTGAGTGTCTTTTATTTGTCTGATCCCAGACTGTCTTTTATTTGTCTGGTCCCTGACTGTCTTTTATCTGTCTGAACCCTGACTGTCTTTTATCTGTCTGATCCCAGACTGTCTTTTATCTGTCTGGTCCCTGAGTGTTTTTATTGTGTTTTTATTTGTCTGGTCCCTGAGTGTCTTTTATTTGTCTGGTCCCTGAGTGTCTTTTATTTGTCTGGTCCCTGAGTGTTTTTATTTGTCTGGTCCCTGACTGTCTTTTATCTGTCTGGTCCCTGACTGTCTTTTATCTGTCTGGTCCCTGACTGTCTTTTATTTGTCTGGTCCCTGAGTGTTTTTATTTGTCTGGTCCCTGAGTGTCTTTTATCTGTCTGGTCCCTGACTGTCTTTTATCTGTCTGGTCCCTGAGTGTTTCTATTTGTCTGGTCCCTGAGTGTCTTTTATTTGTCTGGTCCCTGAGTGTCTTTTATTTGTCTGGTCCCTGAGTGTCTTTTATTTGTCTGGTCCCTGAGTGTTTTTATTTGTCTGGTCCCTGAGTGTCTTTTATTTGTCTGGTCCATGAGTGTCTTTTATTTGTCTGGTCCCTGAGTGTTTTTATTTGTCTGGTCCCTGAGTGTCTTTTATTTGTCTGGTCCATGAGTGTCTTTTATTTGTCTGGTCCCTGAGTGTTTTTATTTGTCTGGTCCTTGACTGTCTTTTATCTGACTGGTCCCTGATGGTCTTTTATTTGTCTGGTCCCTGAGTGTCTTTTATTTGTCTGGTCCCTGAGTGTTTTTATTTGTCTGGTCCCTGACTGTCTTTTATTTGTCTGGTCCCTGACTGTCTTTTATCTGTCTGGTCCCTGACTGTCTTTTATTCGTCTGGTCCCTGACTGTCTTTTATCTGTCTGGTCCCTGACTGTCTTTTATCGGTCTGGTCCCTGACTGTCTTTTATTTGTCTGGTCCCTGACTGTCTTTTATTTGTCTGGTCCCTGACTGTCTTTTATTTGTCTGGTCCCTGAGTGTCTTTTATTTGTCTGGTCCCTGACTGTCTTTTATTTGTCTGGTCCCTGACTGTCTTTTATTTGTCTGGTCCCTGACTGTCTTTTATTTGTCTGGTCCCTGAGTGTCTTTTATTTGTCTGGTCCCTGACTGTCTTTTATTTGTCTGGTCTCTGACTGTCTTTTATTTGTCTGGTCCCTGACGCTCTTTTATCTGTCTGGTCCCTGACTGTCTTTCATCTGTCTGGTCCCTGCCTGTCTTTATCTTTCGGGTATCTGGCTGTCTTTTATCTGTTGGGTCCCTGACTGTCTTTATCTTTCGGGTCTCTGACTCTCATTTGTCTGTCTGGACCCTGACTGTCTTTTATCTGTCTGATCCCAGACTGTCTTTTATTTGTCTGGTCCCTGAGTGTTTTTATTTGTCTGGTCCCTGAGTGTTTTTATCTGTCTGGTCCCTGACTGTCTTTATCTGTCTGGTCCCTGACTGTCTTTTATCTGTCTGGTCCCTGACTGTCTCATCTGTATGGCCCCTGACTGTCTTTCATCTGTATGCCCATGACTGTCTTTTATCTGTCTGATCCCTGACTGTCTCATCTGTATGGCCCCTGACTGTCTTTTATCTGTCTGATCCCTGACTGTCTTTTATCTGTTTGATCCCAGACTGTCTTTATCTGTCTGGTCCCTGAGTGTCTTTTATTTGTCTGGTCCCTGAGTTTCTTTTATTTGTCTGGTCCCTGAGTGTCTTTTATTTGTCTGGTCCCTGAGTGTCTTTTATTTGTCTGGTCCCTGAGTGTCTTTTATTTGTCTGATCCCAGACTGTCTTTTATTTGTCTGGTCCCTGACTGTCTTTTATCTGTCTGAACCCTGACTGTCTTTTATCTGTCTGATCCCAGACTGTCTTTTATCTGTCTGGTCCCTGACTGTCTTTTATTTGTCTGGTCCCTGACTGTCTTTTATTTGTCTGGTCCCTGACTGTCTTTTATTTGTCTGGTCCCTGAGTGTCTTTTATTTGTCTGGTCCCTGAGTGTTTTTATTTGTCTGGTCCCTGACTGTCTTTTATTTGTCTGGTCCCTGACTGTCTTTTATTTGTCTGGTCCCTGACTGTCTTTTATTTGTCTGGTCCCTGAGTGTCTTTTATTTGTCTGGTCCCTGACTGTCTTTTATTTGTCTGGTCCCTGACTGTCTTTATTTGTCTGGTCCCTGAGTGTCTTTTATTTGTCTGGTCCCTGAGTGTCTTTTATTTGTCTGATCCCAGACTGTCTTTTATTTGTCTGGTCCCTGACTGTCTTTTATTTGTCTGGTCCCTGACTGTCTTTTATCTGTCTGAACCCTGACTGTCTTTTATCTGTCTGATCCCAGACTGTCTTTTATCTGTCTGGTCCCTGAGTGTTTTTATTGTGTTTTTATTTGTCTGGTCCCTGAGTGTCTTTTATTTGTCTGGTCCCTGAGTGTTTTTATTTGTCTGGTCCCTGACTGTCTTTTATCTGTCTGGTCCCTGACTGTCTTTTATCTGTTTGGTCCCTGACTGTCTTTTATTTGTCTGGTCCCTGAGTGTTTTTATTTGTCTGGTCCCTGAGTGTCTTTAATCTGTCTGGTCCCTGACTGTCTTTTATCTGTCTGGTCCCTGAGTGTTTTTATTTGTCTGGTCCCTGAGTGTCTTTTATTTGTCTCGTCCCTGAGTGTCTTTTATTTGTCTGGTCCCTGAGTGTCTTTTATTTGTCTGGTCCCTGAGTGTTTTTATTTGTCTGGTCCCTGAGTGTCTTTTATTTGTCTGGTCCATGAGTGTATTTTATTTGTCTGGTCCCTGAGTGTCTTTTATTTGTCTGGTCCATGAGTGTCTTTTATTTGTCTGGTCCCTGAGTGTTTTTATTTGTCTGGTCCCTGACTGTCTTTTATTTGTCTGGTCCATGAGTGTCTTTTATTTGTCTGGTCCCTGAGTGTTTTTATTTGTCTGGTCCCTGACTGTCTTTTATTTGTCTGGTCCCTGAGTGTCTTTTATTTGTCTGGTCCCTGACTGTCTTTTATTTGTCTGGTCCCTGACTGTCTTTATTTGTCTGGTCCCTGAGTGTCTTTTATTTGTCTGGTCCCTGAGTGTCTTTTATTTGTCTGATCCCAGACTGTCTTTTATTTGTCTGGTCCCTGACTGTCTTTTATTTGTCTGGTCCCTGACTGTCTTTTATCTGTCTGAACCCTGACTGTCTTTTATCTGTCTGATCCCAGACTGTCTTTTATCTGTCTGGTCCCTGAGTGTTTTTATTGTGTTTTTATTTGTCTGGTCCCTGAGTGTCTTTTATTTGTCTGGTCCCTGAGTGTTTTTATTTGTCTGGTCCCTGACTGTCTTTTATCTGTCTGGTCCCTGACTGTCTTTTATCTGTTTGGTCCCTGACTGTCTTTTATTTGTCTGGTCCCTGAGTGTTTTTATTTGTCTGGTCCCTGAGTGTCTTTAATCTGTCTGGTCCCTGACTGTCTTTTATCTGTCTGGTCCCTGAGTGTTTTTATTTGTCTGGTCCCTGAGTGTCTTTTATTTGTCTCGTCCCTGAGTGTCTTTTATTTGTCTGGTCCCTGAGTGTCTTTTATTTGTCTGGTCCCTGAGTGTTTTTATTTGTCTGGTCCCTGAGTGTCTTTTATTTGTCTGGTCCATGAGTGTATTTTATTTGTCTGGTCCCTGAGTGTCTTTTATTTGTCTGGTCCATGAGTGTCTTTTATTTGTCTGGTCCCTGAGTGTTTTTATTTGTCTGGTCCCTGACTGTCTTTTATTTGTCTGGTCCATGAGTGTCTTTTATTTGTCTGGTCCCTGAGTGTTTTTATTTGTCTGGTCCTTGACTGTCTTTTATCTGTCTGGTCCCTGATGGTCTTTTATTTGTCTGGTCCCTGAGTGTCTTTTATTTGTCTGGTCCCTGAGTGTTTTTATTTGTCTGGTCCCTGACTGTCTTTTATTTGTCTGGTCCCTGAGTGTCTTTTATTTGTCTGGTCCCTGAGTGTCTTTTATTTGTCTGATCCCAGACTGTCTTTTATTTGTCTGGTCCCTGACTGTCTTTTATCTGTCTGAACCCTGACTGTCTTTTATCTGTCTGATCCCAGACTGTCTTTTATCTGTCTGGTCCCTGAGTGTTTTTATTGTGTTTTTATTTGTCTGGTCCCTGAGTGTCTTTTATTTGTCTGGTCCCTGAGTGTCTTTTATTTGTCTGGTCCCTGAGTGTCTTTTATTTGTCTGGTCCCTGAGTGTTTTTATTTGTCTGGTCCCTGAGTGTCTTTTATTTGTCTGGTCCATGAGTGTCTTTTATTTGTCTGGTCCCTGAGTGTTTTTATTTGTCTGGTCCCTGAGTGTCTTTTATTTGTCTGGTCCATGAGTGTCTTTTATTTGTCTGGTCCCTGAGTGTTTTTATTTGTCTGGTCCTTGACTGTCTTTTATCTGACTGGTCCCTGATGGTCTTTTATTTGTCTGGTCCCTGAGTGTCTTTTATTTGTCTGGTCCCTGAGTGTTTTTATTTGTCTGGTCCCTGACTGTCTTTTATTTGTCTGGTCCCTGACTGTCTTTTATCTGTCTGGTCCCTGACTGTCTTTTATTCGTCTGGTCCCTGACTGTCTTTTATCTGTCTGGTCCCTGACTGTCTTTTATCTGTCTGGTCCCTGACTGTCTTTTATTTGTCTGGTCCCTGACTGTCTTTTATTTGTCTGGTCCCTGACTGTCTTTTATTTGTCTGGTCCCTGAGTGTCTTTTATTTGTCTGGTCCCTGACTGTCTTTTATTTGTCTGGTCCCTGAGTGTCTTTTATTTGTCTGGTCACTGACTGTCTTTTATTTGTCTGGTCCCTGACTGTCTTTTATTTGTCTGGTCCCTGACTGTCTTTTATTTGTCTGGTCCCTGAGTGTCTTTTATTTGTCTGGTCCCTGACTGTCTTTTATTTGTCTGGTCTCTGACTGTCTTTTATTTGTCTGGTCCCTGACGCTCTTTTATCTGTCTGGTCCCTGACTGTCTTTTATCTGTCTGGTCCCTGCCTGTCTTTATCTTTCGGGTATCTGGCTGTCTTTTATCTGTTGGGTCCCTGACTGTCTTTATCTTTCGGGTCTCTGACTCTCATTTGTCTGTCTGGACCCTGACTGTCTTTTATCTGTCTGATCCCAGACTGTCTTTTATTTGTCTGGTCCCTGAGTGTTTTTATTTGTCTGGTCCCTGAGTGTTTTTATCTGTCTGGTCCCTGACTGTCTTTATCTGTCTGGTCCCTGACTGTCTTTTATCTGTCTGGTCCCTGACTGTCTCATCTGTATGGCCCCTGACTGTCTTTCATCTGTATGCCCATGACTGTCTTTTATCTGTCTGATCCCTGACTGTCTCATCTGTATGGCCCCTGACTGTCTTTTATCTGTCTGATCCCTGACTGTCTTTTATCTGTTTGATCCCAGACTGTCTTTATCTGTCTGGTCCCTGAGTGTCTTTTATTTGTCTGGTCCCTGAGTTTCTTTTATTTGTCTGGTCCCTGAGTGTCTTTTATTTGTCTGGTCCCTGAGTGTCTTTTATTTGTCTGGTCCCTGAGTGTCTTTTATTTGTCTGATCCCAGACTGTCTTTTATTTGTCTGGTCCCTGACTGTCTTTTATCTGTCTGAACCCTGACTGTCTTTTATCTGTCTGATCCCAGACTGTCTTTTATCTGTCTGGTCCCTGACTGTCTTTTATTTGTCTGGTCCCTGACTGTCTTTTATTTGTCTGGTCCCTGACTGTCTTTTATTTGTCTGGTCCCTGAGTGTCTTTTATTTGTCTGGTCCCTGAGTGTTTTTATTTGTCTGGTCCCTGACTGTCTTTTATTTGTCTGGTCCCTGACTGTCTTTTATTTGTCTGGTCCCTGACTGTCTTTTATTTGTCTGGTCCCTGAGTGTCTTTTATTTGTCTGGTCCCTGACTGTCTTTTATTTGTCTGGTCCCTGACTGTCTTTATTTGTCTGGTCCCTGAGTGTCTTTTATTTGTCTGGTCCCTGAGTGTCTTTTATTTGTCTGATCCCAGACTGTCTTTTATTTGTCTGGTCCCTGACTGTCTTTTATTTGTCTGGTCCCTGACTGTCTTTTATCTGTCTGAACCCTGACTGTCTTTTATCTGTCTGATCCCAGACTGTCTTTTATCTGTCTGGTCCCTGAGTGTTTTTATTGTGTTTTTATTTGTCTGGTCCCTGAGTGTCTTTTATTTGTCTGGTCCCTGAGTGTTTTTATTTGTCTGGTCCCTGACTGTCTTTTATCTGTCTGGTCCCTGACTGTCTTTTATCTGTTTGGTCCCTGACTGTCTTTTATTTGTCTGGTCCCTGAGTGTTTTTATTTGTCTGGTCCCTGAGTGTCTTTAATCTGTCTGGTCCCTGACTGTCTTTTATCTGTCTGGTCCCTGAGTGTTTTTATTTGTCTGGTCCCTGAGTGTCTTTTATTTGTCTCGTCCCTGAGTGTCTTTTATTTGTCTGGTCCCTGAGTGTCTTTTATTTGTCTGGTCCCTGAGTGTTTTTATTTGTCTGGTCCCTGAGTGTCTTTTATTTGTCTGGTCCATGAGTGTATTTTATTTGTCTGGTCCCTGAGTGTCTTTTATTTGTCTGGTCCATGAGTGTCTTTTATTTGTCTGGTCCCTGAGTGTTTTTATTTGTCTGGTCCCTGACTGTCTTTTATTTGTCTGGTCCATGAGTGTCTTTTATTTGTCTGGTCCCTGAGTGTTTTTATTTGTCTGGTCCCTGACTGTCTTTTATTTGTCTGGTCCCTGAGTGTCTTTTATTTGTCTGGTCCCTGACTGTCTTTTATTTGTCTGGTCCCTGACTGTCTTTATTTGTCTGGTCCCTGAGTGTCTTTTATTTGTCTGGTCCCTGAGTGTCTTTTATTTGTCTGATCCCAGACTGTCTTTTATTTGTCTGGTCCCTGACTGTCTTTTATTTGTCTGGTCCCTGACTGTCTTTTATCTGTCTGAACCCTGACTGTCTTTTATCTGTCTGATCCCAGACTGTCTTTTATCTGTCTGGTCCCTGAGTGTTTTTATTGTGTTTTTATTTGTCTGGTCCCTGAGTGTCTTTTATTTGTCTGGTCCCTGAGTGTTTTTATTTGTCTGGTCCCTGACTGTCTTTTATCTGTCTGGTCCCTGACTGTCTTTTATCTGTTTGGTCCCTGACTGTCTTTTATTTGTCTGGTCCCTGAGTGTTTTTATTTGTCTGGTCCCTGAGTGTCTTTAATCTGTCTGGTCCCTGACTGTCTTTTATCTGTCTGGTCCCTGAGTGTTTTTATTTGTCTGGTCCCTGAGTGTCTTTTATTTGTCTCGTCCCTGAGTGTCTTTTATTTGTCTGGTCCCTGAGTGTCTTTTATTTGTCTGGTCCCTGAGTGTTTTTATTTGTCTGGTCCCTGAGTGTCTTTTATTTGTCTGGTCCATGAGTGTATTTTATTTGTCTGGTCCCTGAGTGTCTTTTATTTGTCTGGTCCATGAGTGTCTTTTATTTGTCTGGTCCCTGAGTGTTTTTATTTGTCTGGTCCCTGACTGTCTTTTATTTGTCTGGTCCATGAGTGTCTTTTATTTGTCTGGTCCCTGAGTGTTTTTATTTGTCTGGTCCTTGACTGTCTTTTATCTGTCTGGTCCCTGATGGTCTTTTATTTGTCTGGTCCCTGAGTGTCTTTTATTTGTCTGGTCCCTGAGTGTTTTTATTTGTCTGGTCCCTGACTGTCTTTTATTTGTCTGGTCCCTGAGTGTCTTTTATTTGTCTGGTCCCTGAGTGTCTTTTATTTGTCTGATCCCAGACTGTCTTTTATTTGTCTGGTCCCTGACTGTCTTTTATCTGTCTGAACCCTGACTGTCTTTTATCTGTCTGATCCCAGACTGTCTTTTATCTGTCTGGTCCCTGAGTGTTTTTATTGTGTTTTTATTTGTCTGGTCCCTGAGTGTCTTTTATTTGTCGGGTCCCTGAGTGTCTTTTATTTGTCTGGTCCCTGAGTGTTTTTATTTGTCTGGTCCCTGACTGTCTTTTATCTGTCTGGTCCCTGACTGTCTTTTATCTGTCTGGTCCCTGACTGTCTTTTATTTGTCTGGTCCCTGAGTGTTTTTATTTGTCTGGTCCCTGAGTGTCTTTTATCTGTCTGGTCCCTGACTGTCTTTTATCTGTCTGGTCCCTGAGTGTTTCTATTTGTCTGGTCCCTGAGTGTCTTTTATTTGTCTGGTCCCTGAGTGTCTTTTATTTGTCTGGTCCCTGAGTGTCTTTTATTTGTCTGGTCCCTGAGTGTTTTTATTTGTCTGGTCCCTGAGTGTCTTTTATTTGTCTGGTCCATGAGTGTCTTTTATTTGTCTGGTCCCTGAGTGTTTTTATTTGTCTGGTCCCTGAGTGTCTTTTATTTGTCTGGTCCATGAGTGTCTTTTATTTGTCTGGTCCCTGAGTGTTTTTATTTGTCTGGTCCTTGACTGTCTTTTATCTGTCTGGTCCCTGATGGTCTTTTATTTGTCTGGTCCCTGAGTGTCTTTTATCTGTCTGGTCCCTGACTGTCTTTTATCTGTCTGATCCCTGACTCTTTTATCTGTCTGGTCCCTGATGGTCTTTTATTTGTCTGGTCCCTTACTGTCTTTTATTTGTTCTGGTCCCTGAGTGTCTTTTATTTGTCTGGTCCCTGAGTGTCTTTTATTTGTCTGATCCCAGACTGTCTTTTATTTGTCTGGTCCCTGACTGTCTTTTATCTGTCTGAACCCTGACTGTCTTTTATCTGTCTGATCCCAGACTGTCTTTTATCTGTCTGGTCCCTGAGTGTTTTTATTGTGTTTTTATTTGTCTGGTCCCTGAGTGTCTTTTATTTGTCTGGTCCCTGAGTGTCTTTTATTTGTCTGGTCCCTGAGTGTTTTTATTTGTCTGGTCCCTGAGTGTCTTTTATTTGTCTGGTCCATGAGTGTCTTTTATTTGTCTGGTCCCTGAGTGTTTTTATTTGTCTGGTCCTTGACTGTCTTTTATCTGTCTGGTCCCTGATGGTCTTTTATTTGTCTGGTCCCTGAGTGTCTTTTATTTGTCTGGTCCCTGAGTGTTTTTATTTGTCTGGTCCCTGACTGTCTTTTATCTGTCTGAACCCTGACTGTCTTTTATCTGTCTGATCCCAGACTGTCTTTTATCTGTCTGGTCCCTGAGTGTTTTTATTGTGTTTTTATTTGTCTGGTCCCTGAGTGTCTTTTATTTGTCTGGTCCCTGAGTGTCTTTTATTTGTCTGGTCCCTGAGTGTTTTTATTTGTCTGGTCCCTGACTGTCTTTTATCTGTCTGGTCCCTGACTGTCTTTTATCTGTCTGGTCCCTGACTGTCTTTTATTTGTCTGGTCCCTGAGTGTTTTTATTTGTCTGGTCCCTGAGTGTCTTTCATCTGTCTGGTCCCTGACTGTCTTTTATCTGTCTGGTCCCTGAGTGTTTCTATTTGTCTGGTCCCTGAGTGTCTTTTATTTGTCTGGTCCCTGAGTGTCTTTTATTTGTCTGGTCCCTGAGTGTCTTTTATTTGTCTGGTCCCTGAGTGTTTTTATTTGTCTGGTCCCTGAGTGTCTTTTATTTGTCTGGTCCATGAGTGTCTTTTATTTGTCTGGTCCCTGAGTGTTTTTATTTGTCTGGTCCCTGAGTGTCTTTTATTTGTCTGGTCCATGAGTGTCTTTTATTTGTCTGGTCCCTGAGTGTTTTTATTTGTCTTTTCCTTGACTGTCTTTTATCTGTCTGGTCCCTGATGGTCTTTTATTTGTCTGGTCCCTGACTGTCTTTTATTTGTCTGGTCCCTGAGTGTTTTTATTTGTCTGGTCCCTGACTGTCTTTTATTTGTCTGGTCCCTGACTGTCTTTTATCTGTCTGGTCCCTGACTGTCTTTTATTCGTCTTGTCCCTGACTGTCTTTTATCTGTCTGGTCCCTGACTGTCTTTTATCTGTCTGGTCCCTGACTGTCTTTTATTTGTCTGGTCCCTGAGTGTCTTTTATCTGTCTGGTCCCTGATGGTCTTTTATTTGTCTGGTCCCTGAGTGTCTTTTATCTGTCTGGTCCCTGACTGTCTTTTATCTGTCTGATCCCTGACTCTTTTATCTGTCTGGTCCCTGATGGTCTTTTATTTGTCTGGTCCCTTACTGTCTTTTATTTGTTCTGGTCCCTGAGTGTCTTTTATTTGTCTGGTCCCTGAGTGTCTTTTATTTGTCTGATCCCAGACTGTCTTTTATTTGTCTGGTCCCTGACTGTCTTTTATCTGTCTGAACCCTGACTGTCTTTTATCTGTCTGATCCCAGACTGTCTTTTATCTGTCTGGTCCCTGAGTGTTTTTATTGTGTTTTTATTTGTCTGGTCCCTGAGTGTCTTTTATTTGTCTGGTCCCTGAGTGTCTTTTATTTGTCTGGTCCCTGAGTGTTTTTATTTGTCTGGTCCCTGAGTGTCTTTTATTTGTCTGGTCCATGAGTGTCTTTTATTTGTCTGGTCCCTGAGTGTTTTTATTTGTCTGGTCCTTGACTGTCTTTTATCTGTCTGGTCCCTGATGGTCTTTTATTTGTCTGGTCCCTGAGTGTCTTTTATTTGTCTGGTCCCTGAGTGTTTTTATTTGTCTGGTCCCTGACTGTCTTTTATCTGTCTGAACCCTGACTGTCTTTTATCTGTCTGATCCCAGACTGTCTTTTATCTGTCTGGTCCCTGAGTGTTTTTATTGTGTTTTTATTTGTCTGGTCCCTGAGTGTCTTTTATTTGTCTGGTCCCTGAGTGTCTTTTATTTGTCTGGTCCCTGAGTGTTTTTATTTGTCTGGTCCCTGACTGTCTTTTATCTGTCTGGTCCCTGACTGTCTTTTATCTGTCTGGTCCCTGACTGTCTTTTATTTGTCTGGTCCCTGAGTGTTTTTATTTGTCTGGTCCCTGAGTGTCTTTCATCTGTCTGGTCCCTGACTGTCTTTTATCTGTCTGGTCCCTGAGTGTTTCTATTTGTCTGGTCCCTGAGTGTCTTTTATTTGTCTGGTCCCTGAGTGTCTTTTATTTGTCTGGTCCCTGAGTGTCTTTTATTTGTCTGGTCCCTGAGTGTTTTTATTTGTCTGGTCCCTGAGTGTCTTTTATTTGTCTGGTCCATGAGTGTCTTTTATTTGTCTGGTCCCTGAGTGTTTTTATTTGTCTGGTCCCTGAGTGTCTTTTATTTGTCTGGTCCATGAGTGTCTTTTATTTGTCTGGTCCCTGAGTGTTTTTATTTGTCTGGTCCTTGACTGTCTTTTATCTGTCTGGTCCCTGATGGTCTTTTATTTGTCTGGTCCCTGACTGTCTTTTATTTGTCTGGTCCCTGAGTGTTTTTATTTGTCTGGTCCCTGACTGTCTTTTATTTGTCTGGTCCCTGACTGTCTTTTATCTGTCTGGTCCCTGACTGTCTTTTATTCGTCTTGTCCCTGACTGTCTTTTATCTGTCTGGTCCCTGACTGTCTTTTATCTGTCTGGTCCCTGACTGTCTTTTATTTGTCTGGTCCCTGAGTGTTTTTATTTGTCTGGTCCCTGAGTGTCTTTTATTTGTCTGGTCCATGAGTGTCTTTTATTTGTCTGGTCCCTGAGTGTTTTTATTTGTCTGGTCCTTGACTGTCTTTTATCTGTCTGGTCCCTGATGGTCTTTTATTTGTCTGGTCCCTGAGTGTCTTTTATCTGTCTGGTCCCTGACTGTCTTTTATCTGTCTGATCCCTGACTCTTTTATCTGTCTGGTCCCTGATGGTCTTTTATTTGTCTGGTCCCTTACTGTCTTTTATTTGTTCTGGTCCCTGAGTGTCTTTTATTTGTCTGGTCCCTGAGTGTCTTTTATTTGTCTGATCCCAGACTGTCTTTTATTTGTCTGGTCCCTGACTGTCTTTTATCTGTCTGAACCCTGACTGTCTTTTATCTGTCTGATCCCAGACTGTCTTTTATCTGTCTGGTCCCTGAGTGTTTTTATTGTGTTTTTATTTGTCTGGTCCCTGAGTGTCTTTTATTTGTCTGGTCCCTGAGTGTCTTTTATTTGTCTGGTCCCTGAGTGTTTTTATTTGTCTGGTCCCTGAGTGTCTTTTATTTGTCTGGTCCATGAGTGTCTTTTATTTGTCTGGTCCCTGAGTGTTTTTATTTGTCTGGTCCTTGACTGTCTTTTATCTGTCTGGTCCCTGATGGTCTTTTATTTGTCTGGTCCCTGAGTGTCTTTTATTTGTCTGGTCCCTGAGTGTTTTTATTTGTCTGGTCCCTGACTGTCTTTTATCTGTCTGAACCCTGACTGTCTTTTATCTGTCTGATCCCAGACTGTCTTTTATCTGTCTGGTCCCTGAGTGTTTTTATTGTGTTTTTATTTGTCTGGTCCCTGAGTGTCTTTTATTTGTCTGGTCCCTGAGTGTCTTTTATTTGTCTGGTCCCTGAGTGTTTTTATTTGTCTGGTCCCTGACTGTCTTTTATCTGTCTGGTCCCTGACTGTCTTTTATCTGTCTGGTCCCTGACTGTCTTTTATTTGTCTGGTCCCTGAGTGTTTTTATTTGTCTGGTCCCTGAGTGTCTTTCATCTGTCTGGTCCCTGACTGTCTTTTATCTGTCTGGTCCCTGAGTGTTTCTATTTGTCTGGTCCCTGAGTGTCTTTTATTTGTCTGGTCCCTGAGTGTCTTTTATTTGTCTGGTCCATGAGTGTCTTTTATTTGTCTGGTCCCTGAGTGTTTTTATTTGTCTGGTCCCTGAGTGTCTTTTATTTGTCTGGTCCATGAGTGTCTTTTATTTGTCTGGTCCCTGAGTGTTTTTATTTGTCTGGTCCTTGACTGTCTTTTATCTGTCTGGTCCCTGATGGTCTTTTATTTGTCTGGTCCCTGACTGTCTTTTATTTGTCTGGTCCCTGAGTGTTTTTATTTGTCTGGTCCCTGACTGTCTTTTATTTGTCTGGTCCCTGACTGTCTTTTATCTGTCTGGTCCCTGACTGTCTTTTATTCGTCTTGTCCCTGACTGTCTTTTATCTGTCTGGTCCCTGACTGTCTTTTATCTGTCTGGTCCCTGACTGTCTTTTATTTGTCTGGTCCCTGAGTGTTTTTATCTGTCTGGTCCCTGACTGTCTTTATCTGTCTGGTCCCTGACTGTCTTTTATCTGTCTGGTCCCTGACTGTCTCATCTGTATGGCCCCTGACTGTCTTTCATCTGTATGCCCATGACGGTCTTTTATCTGTCTGATCCCTGACTGTCTCATCTGTATGGCCCCTGACTGTCTTTTATCTGTCTGATCCCTGACTCTTTTATCTGTCTGCTCCCTGATGGTCTTTTATTTGTCTGGTCCCTTACTGTCTTTTATCTGTCTGGACCCTGAGTGTCTTTTATTTGTCTGGTCCCTGAGTGTCTTTTATTTGTCTGGTCCCTGAGTTTCTTTTATTTGTCTGGTCCCTGAGTGTCTTTTATTTGTCTGGTCCCTGAGTGTCTTTTATTTGTCTGGTCCCTGAGTGTCTTTTATTTGTCTGGTCCCTGAGTGTCTTTTATTTGTCTGATCCCAGACTGTCTTTTATTTGTCTGGTCCCTGACTGTCTTTTATCTGTCTGATCCCAGACTGTCTTTTATCTGTCTGGTCCCTGACTGTCTTTTATCTGTCTGGTCCCTGACTGTCTCATCTGTATGGCCCCTGACTGTCTTTCATCTGTATGCCCATGACGGTCTTTTATCTGTCTGATCCCTGACTGTCTCATCTGTATGGCCCCTGACTGTCTTTTATCTGTCTGATCCCTGACTCTTTTATCTGTCTGGTCCCTGATGGTCTTTTATTTGTCTGGTCCCTTACTGTCTTTTATCTGTCTGGACCCTGAGTGTCTTTTATTTGTCTGGTCCCTGAGTGTCTTTTATTTGTCTGGTCCCTGAGTTTCTTTTATTTGTCTGGTCCCTGAGTGTCTTTTATCTGTCTGGTCCCTGACTGTCTTTTATTTGTCTGGTCCCTGAGTGTTTTTTATCTGTCTGGTCCCTGACTGTCTTTATCTGTCTGGTCCCTGACTGTCTTTTATCTGTCTGGTCCCTGACTGTCTCATCTGTATGGCCCCTGACTGTCTTTCATCTGTATGCCCATGACGGTCTTTTATCTGTCTGATCCCTGACTGTCTCATCTGTATGGCCCCTGACTGTCTTTTATCTGTCTGATCCCTGACTCTTTTATCTGTCTGGTCCCTGATGGTCTTTTATTTGTCTGGTCCCTTACTGTCTTTTATCTGTCTGGACCCTGAGTGTCTTTTATTTGTCTGGTCCCTGAGTGTCTTTTATTTGTCTGGTCCCTGAGTTTCTTTTATTTGTCTGGTCCCTGAGTGTCTTTTATTTGTCTGGTCCCTGAGTGTCTTTTATTTGTCTGGTCCCTGAGTGTCTTTTATTTGTCTGGTCCCTGAGTGTCTTTTATTTGTCTGATCCCAGACTGTCTTTTATTTGTCTGGTCCCTGACTGTCTTTTATCTGTCTGAACCCTGACTGTCTTTTATCTGTCTGATCCCAGACTGTCTTTTATCTGTCTGGTCCCTGAGTGTTTTTATTGTGTTTTTATTTGTCTGGTCCCTGAGTGTCTTTTATTTGTCTGGTCCCTGAGTGTCTTTTATTTGTCTGGTCCCTGAGTGTTTTTATTTGTCTGGTCCCTGACTGTCTTTTATCTGTCTGGTCCCTGACTGTCTTTTATCTGTCTGGTCCCTGACTGTCTTTTATTTGTCTGGTCCCTGAGTGTTTTTATTTGTCTGGTCCCTGAGTGTCTTTTATCTGTCTGGTCCCTGACTGTCTTTTATCTGTCTGGTCCCTGAGTGTTTCTATTTGTCTGGTCCCTGAGTGTCTTTTATTTGTCTGGTCCCTGAGTGTCTTTTATTTGTCTGGTCCCTGAGTGTCTTTTATTTGTCTGGTCCCTGAGTGTTTTTATTTGTCTGGTCCCTGAGTGTCTTTTATTTGTCTGGTCCATGAGTGTCTTTTATTTGTCTGGTCCCTGAGTGTTTTTATTTGTCTGGTCCCTGAGTGTCTTTTATTTGTCTGGTCCATGAGTGTCTTTTATTTGTCTGGTCCCTGAGTGTTTTTATTTGTCTGGTCCTTGACTGTCTTTTATCTGACTGGTCCCTGATGGTCTTTTATTTGTCTGGTCCCTGAGTGTCTTTTATTTGTCTGGTCCCTGAGTGTTTTTATTTGTCTGGTCCCTGACTGTCTTTTATTTGTCTGGTCCCTGACTGTCTTTTATCTGTCTGGTCCCTGACTGTCTTTTATTCGTCTGGTCCCTGACTGTCTTTTATCTGTCTGGTCCCTGACTGTCTTTTATCTGTCTGGTCCCTGACTGTCTTTTATTTGTCTGGTCCCTGACTGTCTTTTATTTGTCTGGTCCCTGACTGTCTTTTATTTGTCTGGTCCCTGAGTGTCTTTTATTTGTCTGGTCCCTGACTGTCTTTTATTTGTCTGGTCCCTGAGTGTCTTTTATTTGTCTGGTCACTGACTGTCTTTTATTTGTCTGGTCCCTGACTGTCTTTTATTTGTCTGGTCCCTGACTGTCTTTTATTTGTCTGGTCCCTGAGTGTCTTTTATTTGTCTGGTCCCTGACTGTCTTTTATTTGTCTGGTCTCTGACTGTCTTTTATTTGTCTGGTCCCTGACGCTCTTTTATCTGTCTGGTCCCTGACTGTCTTTTATCTGTCTGGTCCCTGCCTGTCTTTATCTTTCGGGTATCTGGCTGTCTTTTATCTGTTGGGTCCCTGACTGTCTTTATCTTTCGGGTCTCTGACTCTCATTTGTCTGTCTGGACCCTGACTGTCTTTTATCTGTCTGATCCCAGACTGTCTTTTATTTGTCTGGTCCCTGAGTGTTTTTATTTGTCTGGTCCCTGAGTGTTTTTATCTGTCTGGTCCCTGACTGTCTTTATCTGTCTGGTCCCTGACTGTCTTTTATCTGTCTGGTCCCTGACTGTCTCATCTGTATGGCCCCTGACTGTCTTTCATCTGTATGCCCATGACTGTCTTTTATCTGTCTGATCCCTGACTGTCTCATCTGTATGGCCCCTGACTGTCTTTTATCTGTCTGATCCCTGACTGTCTTTTATCTGTTTGATCCCAGACTGTCTTTATCTGTCTGGTCCCTGAGTGTCTTTTATTTGTCTGGTCCCTGAGTTTCTTTTATTTGTCTGGTCCCTGAGTGTCTTTTATTTGTCTGGTCCCTGAGTGTCTTTTATTTGTCTGGTCCCTGAGTGTCTTTTATTTGTCTGATCCCCGACTGTCTTTTATTTGTCTGGTCCCTGACTGTCTTTTATCTGTCTGAACCCTGACTGTCTTTTATCTGTCTGATCCCAGACTGTCTTTTATCTGTCTGGTCCCTGACTGTCTTTTATTTGTCTGGTCCCTGACTGTCTTTTATTTGTCTGGTCCCTGACTGTCTTTTATTTGTCTGGTCCCTGAGTGTCTTTTATTTGTCTGGTCCCTGAGTGTTTTTATTTGTCTGGTCCCTGACTGTCTTTTATTTGTCTGGTCCCTGACTGTCTTTTATTTGTCTGGTCCCTGACTGTCTTTTATTTGTCTGGTCCCTGAGTGTCTTTTATTTGTCTGGTCCCTGACTGTCTTTTATTTGTCTGGTCCCTGACTGTCTTTATTTGTCTGGTCCCTGAGTGTCTTTTATTTGTCTGGTCCCTGAGTGTCTTTTATTTGTCTGATCCCAGACTGTCTTTTATTTGTCTGGTCCCTGACTGTCTTTTATCTGTCTGAACCCTGACTGTCTTTTATCTGTCTGATCCCAGACTGTCTTTTATCTGTCTGGTCCCTGAGTGTTTTTATTGTGTTTTTATTTGTCTGGTCCCTGAGTGTCTTTTATTTGTCTGGTCCCTGAGTGTTTTTATTTGTCTGGTCCCTGACTGTCTTTTATCTGTCTGGTCCCTGACTGTCTTTTATCTGTTTGGTCCCTGACTGTCTTTTATTTGTCTGGTCCCTGAGTGTTTTTATTTGTCTGGTCCCTGAGTGTCTTTCATCTGTCTGGTCCCTGAATGTCTTTTATTTGTCTGGTCCCTGAGTGTTTTTATTTGTCTGGTCCCTGAGTGTCTTTTATTTGTCTCGTCCCTGAGTGTCTTTTATTTGTCTGGTCCCTGAGTGTCTTTTATTTGTCTGGTCCCTGAGTGTTTTTATTTGTCTGGTCCCTGAGTGTCTTTTATTTGTCTGGTCCATGAGTGTATTTTATTTGTCTGGTCCCTGAGTGTCTTTTATTTGTCTGGTCCATGAGTGTCTTTTATTTGTCTGGTCCCTGAGTGTTTTTATTTGTCTGGTCCCTGACTGTCTTTTATTTGTCTGGTCCATGAGTGTCTTTTATTTGTCTGGTCCCTGAGTGTTTTTATTTGTCTGGTCCTTGACTGTCTTTTATCTGTCTGGTCCCTGATGGTCTTTTATTTGTCTGGTCCCTGAGTGTCTTTTATTTGTCTGTTCCCTGAGTGTTTTTATTTGTCTGGTCCCTGACTGTCTTTTATTTGTCTGGTCCCTGACTGTCTTTTATCTGTCTGGTCCCTGACTGTCTTTTATTCATCTGGTCCCTGACTGTCTTTTATCTGTCTGGTCCCTGACTGTCTTTTATCTGTCTGGTCCCTGACTGTCTTTTATTTGTCTGGTCCCTGACTGTCTTTTATTTGTCTGGTCCCTGACTGTCTTTTATTTGTCTGGTCCCTGAGTGTCTTTTATTTGTCTGGTCCCTGACTGTCTTTTATTTGTCTGGTCCCTGACTGTCTTTTATTTGTCTGGTCCCTGACTGTCTTTTATTTGTCTGGTCCCTGACTGTCTTTTATTTGTCTGGTCCCTGAGTGTCTTTTATTTGTCTGGTCCCTGACTGTCTTTTATTTGTCTGGTCCCTGACTGTCTTTTATTTGTCTGGTCCCTGACTGTCTTTTATTTGTCTGGTCCCTGAGTGTCTTTTATTTGTCTGGTCCCTGACTGTCTTTTATTTGTCTGGTCTCTGACTGTCTTTTATTTGTCTGGTCCCTGAGTGTCTTTTATTTGTCTGGTCCCTGACTGTCTTTTATTTGTCTGGTCCCTGAGTGTCTTTTATTTGTCTGGTCCCTGACCGTCCTACTTCTTCTGCCCAGAAACAAAGAGACAAGCAGGGATGAGTTCATCTTCTACTCGAAGAGACTGATGCGTCTGCTGATTGAACGAGCGCTTTCCTTTCTTCCCTCAGAGGTACGTATGACAGAGAGACAGAGAGATAGAAAGGCTGCTCTGTTCTACTGTACCTTAACGTTCATACCCAAAGAGCATATTTGAACGGAGTTTCATTTAGAAAGAGATGAAAAGATGGAGGGAGAAGAATTGAGTGATGGAAAAATGGGGGTAAGAAAGATGGAAAGAGAGTAAGAGATGGAAAGAGCATGAGAGGTCAAGATTGTGAGATGGTGCGAGAGAGAGAAAAAGAAGAGAGAGAGAGCAAAAGAGAGAGTCTGGCCTCTGGAGTATGGAAACTGTCAATCCACCGCAGTGGAAAGTTCTCACTATAAAACCAAAAAGACACACACATACCGCGACTGCACAAACACAACATATCACTTGAATCGCACAGCAACTACAGTACACTGTGTATGTACCACCCACTACAGTATACTGTGTATGTACCACCCACTACAGCTAGAGCTGTTGGAGTAAAGAAGTGTTTTATTGATTGTTTAGTGTGGCCAACTGAACACGCACCATGGGTTCGTTGTCTTGAGGTCTGTACTCATAAGTTCATCCTCCTCTCTCTCTCTTTCTCTCTCTCTCTTTCCACAGAGCCATATAGTTCAAACACCGCAGGGAGAGGACTATGAAGGCAGGGCTTTCCACGGGAAGAGGGTGAGTTGAGCTTTCTTTTTCTTCCTGCCTGTTTTTCTATCCATCTCTCTCACTTTCTCACTTTCTCCTTCCTATTCACTTGTTGCTATCTCTCCATTTCAGCCGTCTAGTTCCCTCTGATCAGAAAACTCAATCTGTGTGATTCACATTAGCTTTATATAATAGCATATTTCATCTGTTATTAGATGTTAACTCAGTCCTGTGTATTTATCAGCCAGTGTTGTCATGATGAACAGTATAGTATTACTGCTATCATGTTCTTGTTGTTAAATGTACTGTACTCAGTTGTCAGTCAGTATGTTATAAATCCATGAACCTGGTTTCTCTTCTGGTTTTCCATAGATCACTGGAGTGTCCATCCTGCGAGCGGGAGAGACCATGGAGCCAGCTCTCCGGGCAGTGTGTAAAGATGTCCGCATCGGGAAGATCCTCATCCAGACCAACCAGGACACAGGAGAACCAGAGGTATGGATCTGGAAAACACACATGCTTGAAGCTTTGAGTAGGACTGCAGGACCTGACCAGGGAAAAGTTGGAGGCATAGTTATAGCCTTTTTGTCTGTCTTTCATTCTTCCCTTCATCCCCTCTTTCCTCCCTGTCCCTCCCTCTCTCTCAGCTGCATTACCTGCGTCTGCCTAAGGACATCGGTGAGGACCATGTGATTCTGATGGACTGCACCGTGTCTACTGGGGCTGCTGCCATGATGGCCATACGAGTCCTACTGGTAGGTGATTCTGATGGACTGCACCGTGTCTACTGGGGCTGCTGCCATGATGGCCATACGAGTCCTACTGGTAGGTGATTCTGATGGACTGCACCGTGTCTACTGGGGCTGCTGCCATGATGGCCGTACGAGTCCTACTGGTAGGTGATTCTGATGGACTGCACCGTGTTTACTGGGGCTGCTGCCATGATGGCCATACGAGTCCTACTGGTAGGTGATTCTGATGGACTGCACCGTGTCTACTGGGGCTGCTGCCATGATGGCCGTACGAGTCCTACTGGTAGGTGATTCTGATGGACTGCACCGTGTGTACTGAGGCTGCTGGCATGATGGCCGTACGAGTCCTACTGGTAGGTGATTCTGATGGAATCTGATGATGCATCTCTCTCCGTGTCTGTCTGTGTGTCTTGTGTAGGACCATGATGTCCAGGAGGATAAGATCCTGTTGGTGTCTCTGCTGATGGCTGAGATGGGGGTTCACTCTGTGGCCTACGCCTTCCCTCAGGTCCAAATCATCACCACTGCCGTCGACAAGAAGGTCAACGACCTCTTCCACATCATACCCGGCATAGGTGAGAAAAGAGAGAGAGAAAGGCAGTTTCCGTGTGTGTGTGTGTGTGTGTGTGTGTGTGTGTGTGTGTGAGAGTGTGAGAGTGTGAGAGTGTGTCCATGCTCTGCTTCAAACTCTGATCTCTACTGTTCTTTGTCCCTTGTGTGAAGGAAATTTCGGTGACCGGTACTTTGGCACGGATGCACCCCCAGAATGGAGCGATGAGGAGATGGATGAGCCCAGTTACTGATGGGACAATGGGCAGACCTATTTGAATGATTCAGGGGTGCGCCGTTTGGAGGATGATTGAGGAATGTGCTCTTCACCCCACTGGGCAGCTACGTACACCCCCTTATTCTGGGGACCAAAGAAGACCCCCTGGAGTACTAGAGCACCTTGAATTTCCCTCAGATACAGAAAATGAGTCAAAGATTAACAAAGGACAATTAATATATACATTATATACATGCAGTTTTTGTATATTTCTATTTGAGTTTTATGCCAATGCAGCTGTAATAGAAAATTTAGTAATTTTTGTAATGTGAATGTTTGTTTGTAAAATGTTCTATTTTTGGTTGTTTGAATTGTGTGTTTTGAGGGTCCAAACCTTCATATTTTTAACTGTGGATTACAACATTCAATAAGAGCTCATTGCAAAACACACTTTTTTTATTTCTTTCTCAGAGCTTAATTAACCTTTCAGAATGCAATCCAAAAAATACACAGCCATATTGTTCGTTCTCTCTGCTCATAGAAAGTGCTTTCTTTCAAGGAACACTTTACCGGAAAATTGTGTAGGCGTAACTTTTTAACTCTCTGGTTTCCCCTCTTCTCTGCTTTGTAGCTACTGACCAAACCACAGTCTTGCAAAATGTTAACACTTAGTCCTCTTTTCACTGCAAGGCCTAAATATACTCCCACATCCTGATCTACCTGCTAGTCTACCTGTGAGTGGCTCCTCCACCCATGCCCCGCAGTTCGGTTAGCCTTGACCGTTTTCATTGCCCTTAAACATCAGCACTTTATTCATGAAGGGTGCTCTGTCTGGGAATGATTCTGGGCCTATGCTGCCTATCATAATGAGGCCTTACAATGTTGTTGTCATGCTTAATGTTTCCTAGTGATATCGGCGTAGGCTACACCACCTAGAACTACATTTAATTTGTGCTTTGTCTGCAACATAGAGACGAGAGAGACGGAGAAAATATACAGGAAGGATATGGTGGTTGTCCTCTTCTCATGGAAACTAACCTTGATATCTTCCATCACTTTCATCACTACCCCACCGCTGACACCAAGAAGGCGGTGGGGTAAATATAGGATGACACTGACTTAACCGGTAGGCTAATGGGCTATAAAACAAAAAAGTTTTACAATTCAGAATAGGCCTACAGTTCTAATGAACGCTGCCGTGGTGCACTGGAATGATGGATCATGGTTGTGAGGACAGTCACCAAGACACCTGTCTGCTGCAGAGGTAAAACTCCCACACCAGGGTTGCAAGGTAGGGCTGTCTGACAAATGGCGCAACATTGTGTAGGTTAATATTATTTCTAGAACAGATTTAAGAGCTTTATGAAATTCGCTTTAATTTCTGATCAGGTTATTACATTTGGGAATTTTAAAGGTAGCATAGGCTTATAATTAGCCTACATCATTCCGTTTTTGGAGGGTTTGAAATGGAATGGGTTTTGAATTTTAGTCTACATTGAAATTTATTTATGGAAATTAAATAGAATTTAAGCTTGATCTGAGCTTTTAAAACTTTGTCACATAATGGTTTCATGATTCTGCAGACCACAATAAAATAAACCATATACATACCAGTACTATAGCTGAAATATGTCATTGTGTAATGATTTATTTGTGTAGATTATAGGTTATTAACATACAGCATCTATTGAGATGTAATGGAAAATGTATCACAACCAGCACCAGTCACAAACAGGAAAGAGGTGTGTGTGTGTTTGTCTGTGTGTGTGTTTGGCGGGTGCTTTGTGTCCCCACTGGCAGTGCAGGAGCCTGATGAGGTCACAAATGCAGTAGCAGGGTAGCTATAAGACCTCCTAGCTACCCTGTGAATCTAGTCTCCAGTCTTCAACTGTAACCTGTTGGTCTCATTCTAGCCTTTGCATTCAAACGTGAACCTGCTGGTTTATTTCACACTCAAAGTATAGGCTTACCATTGCCCTTTGGAGGTGCAGATCTTTGCTGTGACAAGAGTTCAAACGACAGGACAGTAAGCGAATGAAACATTTATGAGATGAGTAAGGCATAGTGACTACTAGTGAAGTCTGTAGATGGTTTTATGAGGTAGCTGTCGGGATCCAGGAGTAAGAAGATCTGCCACGTGGGTGAGTGGGGGAGTCTCAAAGCCGTCTTACAGGCTTGACTTGGCACTCTTACCTTGTTTCTCCTTTTGCTATAAAAGGGAACGCACGAGGGGGAAACAAACAGACTGACTTGTGTGATTGTTGTTAGTTTGGTTAATGTGTTAGCTGGCAGGGTGTTTGTATCTGGGTGGCTAATGCTAAAGTGGTGCGGTGAGAGTCTGAATCTGTGAGACGGTGTTCAGTAATGCTAAAGTGGTGCGGTGAGAGTCTGAATCTGTGAGACGGTGTTCAGTAATGCTAAAGTGGTGCGGTGAGAGTCTGAGTCTGTGAGACGGTGTTCAGTAATGCTAAAGTGGTGCGGTGAGAGTCTGAGTCTGTGAGACGGTGTTCAGTAATGCTAAAGTGGTGCGGTGAGAGTCTGAGTCTGTGAGACGGTGTTCAGTAATGCTAAAGTGGTGCGGTGAGAGTCTGAGTCTGTGAGACGGTGTTCAGTAATGCTAAAGTGGTGCGGTGAGAGTCTGAGTCTGTGAGACGGTGTTCAGTAATCTGATGCATCCCAGAAAGTAAATGATTTATACACCTAGATATTTCTCAATAGTTTGAAAGGTGGAAAGAGCCAGAATGACAAAGAGGATAGAGTATTTTCTGTTTCTGTGTTTTGTGTGTTCATGAAAGTGTGTGTAGGCTATGTTTGTGTTTTTCTTCTTGAACAGACAAGACTTTAATTTGTCCTCAATCTCAGGTTTGTCAGCCCATGAAACACTGTCTCACATTGGCCCAGTACTGCGAAGAAAAGCAGAAAAACTAGCAACGTCTTTACTGTGCTTAGACCGGCCCAGACTGGTCTAGACCAGATCAGATTGGTCCAGACCAGATCAGACTGGTCCAGATCAGACTGGATCAGACCAGATCAGACTGGTCCAGACCAAATCAGACTGGATCAGACTGGTCTAGACCAGATCAGACTGGATCAGAGCAGATCCAGAACAAGATGGTGCATGGGAAAGCAGCAGTAAAAATGTACTAATGTTTAGGTAAGAATCTACTACTGTGTTGTTTCTGTGGTTTGTGTGTTCATGAAGGTGTGTGTAGGCTATGTAAGTGTGTATTAATAAAACACAGATGTAACTTGCACCGTGCTCCTATCATGGTCAGGCCAGGGTTCGGTGACTTATGTTTGTGTTGTTGTGAGAGCCAGTGAGTGCATTAGGCTTGAACAGACAAGACTTTAATTTGTTCTCTGAGTGGTTTTGACCCAGGGCCTCTTCCAACCTCTCCTTTCTCCTCCAATACAAAATGTCTCTGTGTAATAGAGACATATACCAATGGTAATGTCTGCCTGTGTGTTGGTCTGTCTGTCAGTAGATTTCTTGCTCCAGAAAGGCGTGAAGGACTGTATACACCTGAAGAAGCCTATCAAAAGTCTCATTTGAATAGCTCAAAGACTTACTGCAATTCAAAATGTTTCAAATGTAGACTAACAGAACATATTTTCTCCCTATTACAACTGGATCAGATGCACCACCATGGCTGTTTTCTAGAGCCCAGTTTGGACCTAGTTTGGACCAGTTGCACCATGCATCTCCAAGGCTGTATCTGGAGCGGTGTTTTCCAGGACTGTCCAACTTGAGAATGGTGACTTTAGACTCAATCTCAGGTTCGTCAGCCCATGAAACACTGTCTCACATTGGCCCAGTACTGCGAAGAGAAGCAGAAAAACTAGCAACGTCTTTGCTGTGCTTAGATTGGCCCAGACTGGTTTAGACCAGATCAGACTGGTTTAGACCAGAACAGACTGGTCTAGACAAGATCAAACTGGATCGGAGCAGATCCAGAACAAGATGATGCATGGGACAGCAGCAGTAAGAAATGACTAATATTTTGATAAGCATCTACTAATGTTTATTAATGTTATAATACAAATGTATTGTTTTAATGCTCCTACCTAAACACATTACAAGTACGTTCTTTTGAGACAAAAAAAACGAATAAAGCTGTATGCATCAAACTATAAATAGCCTAACAATGAAGTTGTTTCTTCTGCTTTTATTATTACCTAGAATTTGGGCTCTGACCTCTTTCCTCTCTAGATGATTGAGGTGAAGTTCTTTATGGTTTCCTTTTGATTTTCACCATCCATTTACTGTATCCAGGCTCTACTCCACCGACTGGATGTACATTGTCCTTTACACCTCTAGAGGGAGTCGTATCCCCACTAATCTGAGTGAGTGACAATGGACAGGAGGCGACTGTGGTTGTTGAAGCAGAACAAGCACCAACAGTTCAGCTAAATTACACATTTAAAATAATAATTTTACGTAAATAGATAGATAAATAAATAGATTAATTAATACAAATATAAATAACAGGTTGAAAAGAGCTGTTTCATATTTAAAAAATGTAAACATAAAAATGTACAGGTGAGTTCAGGAAACAGAAATATCTCTGGATTTACAGCCAGAGCAGTGATGCACTGATTTCCATACTCTTTTAAAACAACACAAGTTTCAAGTTTTGTTATTCGTATGTACAGGATACCCATGGTATAAACTGTCCAACTAAATGCTTGATTAGTTTATTTGTAGCATCAGTTGATCCGAGGAGCTGAAGATGTTGACCCCCAGATGACACCAGGGATCTCTTTCAGAGGGGTCAAAGGTCAGATTGAAACTAGGTCATATGTTATGACTATTATTTATTTTTTATATAACTAGGCAAGTTAGTTGAGAAAAAAATATTATTTACAATGATGGCCTACCCCAGATGACACTGGGCCAATTGTGCGTCAACCTATAAGACTCCCAATCACACCTGGATGTGATACAGCCTGGAATCAAACCAGGGACTGTAGTGATGCAGTGCCTTAGACCGCTGCGCCACACGGGAGCCCTTTGTGATGGCGGTCAGGTCAGGTCAAGTTGGTCAGGTCAGGTCTGGTCAGGTCAAGTTGGTCAGGTCAGGTCAGGTCAGGTTTGGTCTGGTCAGGTCAGGTCTGGTCAGGTCAAGTTGGTCAGGTCAGGTCTGGTCAGGTCTGGTCAGGTCTGGTCAGGTCAAGTTGGTCAGGTCAGGTCTGGTCTGGTCGGGTCAGGTCAAGTTGGTCAGGTCTGGTCTGGTCTGGTCAGGTCTGGTCTGGTCAGGTCTGGTCAGGTCAAGTTGGTCAGGTCTGGTCAGGTCAGGTCAAGTTGGTCAGGTCAGGTCAGGTCTGGTCTGGTCAGGTCAAGTTGGTCAGGTCTGGTCTGGTCAGGTCAGGTCTGGTCTGGTCTGGTCTGGTCTGGTCAGGTCTGGTCAGGTCTGGTCTAGTCAGGTCGGGTCTGGTCAGGTCTAGTCAGGTCAGGTCTGGTCAGGTCTGGTCAGGTCAGGTCTGGTCAGGTCTGGTCTGGTCAGGTCTAGTCTGGTCTGGTCAGGTTTGGTCAGGTCTGGTCTAGTCTGGTCAGGTCTGGTCAGGTCTGGTCTAGTCAGGTCAGGTCAGGTCTGGTCAGGTCAGGTCTGGTCTAGTCAGGTCTGGTCAGGTCAGGTCTGGTCTGGTCTGGTCTAGTCAGGTCCGGTCAGGTCTAGTCAGGTCTGGTCAGGTCTGGTCAGATCAGGTCTGGTCTAGTCAGGTCAGGTCTGGTCTGGTCTGGTCAGGTCTGGTCTAGTCAGGTCTGGTGTAGTCAGGTCTGGTCTAGTCAGGTCTGGTCTAGTCAGGTCTGGTCAGGTCTAGTCAGTTCTGGTCTGGTCTAGTCAGGTCAGGTCTGGTCTGCTCTGGTCTAGTCAGGTCTGGTCGGGTCTGGTCAGGTCAGGTCTGGTCTAGTCAGGTCTGGTCTAGTCAGGTCTAGTCAGGTCTAGTCAGGTCTGGTCAGGTTTAGTCAGGTCAGGTCAGGTCTAGTCAGGTCTAGTCAGGTCAGGTCAGGTCAGGTCTGGTCTGGTCTAGTCAGGTCAGGTCTGGTCAGGTCAGGTCTGGTCTGGTCAGGTCTAGACAGGTCTGGTCTGGTCTGGTCTGGTCAGGTCAGGTCTAGTCAGGTCTGGTCAGGTCAGGTCTGGTCTAGTCAGGTCTGGTCAGGTCTGGTCAGGTCTGGGCTAGTCAGGTCAGGTCTAGTCAGGTCAGGTCTGGTCTGGTCTAGTCAGGTCTGGTCTGGTCAGGTCTGGTCTGGTCTGGTCTAGTCAGGTCAGGTCAGGTCAGGTCAGGTCAGGTCAGGTCTGGTCTAGTCAGGTCAGGTCTGGTCTGGTCTAGTCAGGTCTGGTCAGGTCTGGTCAGGTCAGGTCTGGTCTAGTCAGGTCAGGTCTGGTCTGGTCTAGTCAGGTCAGGTCAGGTCTGGTCAGGTCAGGTCTGGTCTAGTCAGGTCAGGTCAGGTCTGGTCTGGTCTGGTCAGGTCAGGTCTGGTCTAGTCAGGTCAGGTCAGGTCTGGTCTAGTCAGGTCAGGTCTGGTCTGGTCAGGTCAGGTCAGGTCTGGTCTAGTCAGGTCAGGTCAGGTCAGGTCTGGTCTGGTCTGGTCAGGTCAGGTCTGGTCTAGTCAGGTCAGGGCAGGTCTGGTCAGGTCTGGTCAGGTCTAGTCAGGTCAGGTCTGGTCTGGTCTGGTCTGGTCTGGTCTAGTCAGGTCAGGCCAGGTCTGGTCTGGTCAGGTCTGGTCTAGTCAGGTCTGGTCTTGTCTGGTCTAGTCAGGTCAGGTCAGGTCAGGTCTGGTCAGGTCTGGTCAGGTCTGGTCAAGTCTGGTCAGGTCAGGTCTGGTCTAGTCAGGTCGGGTCTGGTCAGGTCAGGTCTAGTCAGGTCAGGTCTGGTCAGGTCTGGTCAGGTCAGGTCTGGTCTGGTCAGGTCTAGTCTGGTCTGGTCAGGTCAGGTTTGGTCAGGTCTGGTCTAGTCTGGTCAGGTCTGGTCTAGTCAGGTCTGGTCAGGTCAGGTCTGGTCAGGTCAGGTCTGGTCTGGTCTGGTCTGGTCTAGTCAGGTCAGGTCTGGTCTAGTCAGGTCTGGTCAGGTCAGGTCTGGTCTGGTCTGGTCTAGTCAGGTCAGGTCTGGTCTGGTCTAGTCAGGTCAGGTCAGGTCTGGTCTGGTCAGGTCAGGTCTGGTCTAGTCAGGTCAGGTCAGGTCTGGTCTGGTCTGGTCAGGTCAGGTCAGGTCAGGTCTGGTCTAGTCAGGTCAGGGCAGGTCTGGTCAGGTCTGGTCTGGTCAGGTCTAGTCAGGTCAGGTCAGGTCTGGTCTGGTCTGGTCTGGTCTAGTCAGGTCAGGTCTGGTCTGGTCTGGTCAGGTCTGGTCTAGTCAGGTCTGGTCTTGTCTGGTCTAGTCAGGTCAGGTCAGGTCTGGTCTAGTCAGGTCAGGTCTGGTCAGGTCTGGGCTAGTCAGGTCAGGTCTAGTCAGGTCAGGTCTGGTCTGGTCTAGTCAGGTCTGGTCTGGTCTGGTCAGGTCTGGTCTGGTCTAGTCAGGTCAGGTCAGGTCTGGTCTGGTCTAGTCAGGTCAGGTCTGGTCTAGTCAGGTCAGGGCAGGTCTGGTCAGGTCTGGTCTGGTCAGGTCTAGTCAGGTCAGGTCAGGTCAGGTCTGGTCTGGTCTAGTCAGGTCAGGTCTGGTCTGGTCAGGTCTGGTCTAGTCAGGTCTGGTCTTGTCTGGTCTAGTCAGGTCAGGTCAGGTCAGGTCAGGTCTGGTCAGGTCTGGTCAGGTCTGGTCAGGTCAGGTCTGGTCTGGTCTGGTCCGGTCTGGTCCGGTCTGGTCAGGTCTGGTCAGGTCTGGTCAGGTCTGTGGGTGATGGGTGGGTGTTTGAGCTCTATTTACAGACCTTGGCTTGGCAGGTCAGCCTCACCTGAGTTTTGTGTGTGTGTGTGTGTGTGTATGTGTGTGTGTGTGTGTGTGTGTGTGTGTGTGTGTGTGTGTGTGTGTGTGTGTGTGTGTGTGTGTGTGTGTGTGTGTGTGTGTGTGTGTGTGTGTGTGTGTGTGTGTGTGTTTGCGTGTATCCATATGCAGGCGAGGTCAATGCAGATTGAAACAGCAATGCCTCAGAGCACTGTGGGGGCGGAACACTTCCTCTTTCCCTACTGCTACTTCCTGTCTGTTCTCTAACTGTATACCACACCCATATCCCCCTGACAACTGCCCTCCGCACTCTGTTCCCCGCCACAACCCCCACAGTCTCTACATCACTCCATCCGCCCGCCACTAACCTCCTCCCTCTCTTTCTGTTCTATATCACACCATATCCCCGATCCCATAAGCCTCCACCCCCCCACACCATCCCCAAGCCAGTACCCTCGCATCCTCTCTCCTAACAGCACTCTACCCCCCCCCCCAGTCCTTTCTACCTCTAACTCTTTCTTTCAACCTCTTTCTCAATTCAATAAAATTCAAGTGAAATAGATAATAATCAAAAGTTAAATAAACAAAAAGATGAACAGTAAACATTACACTACAAAAGTTCCATAATAATAAAGACATTTCAAATGTCATATTATGTCTATATACAGTGTTGTAACAATGTGCAAATAGTTAAAGTAAAAAAAATGAAAAATGGGTTGTTTTTCCAATAGTGTTTGTTCTTCACTGGTTGCCCTTTTCTTGTGGCAACAGGTCACAAATCTTGCTGCTGTGATGGCACACCTTGGTATTTCACCCAATAGATATGGGAGTTTATCAAAATCTCTCTCTCTCCCCTGAAGCCCCCACCCCTATTCTCCTGCTCCACTCCTGACCCTGACAGCTAATTATAAATTATAAATTATAACCCTGACCTCTAATCTCGTGTGTGTGTGTTGTGTGTGTGTGTGTGTGTGTGTGTGTGTGTGTTTGTGTGTGTGTGTGTGTGTGTGTGTGTGTGTGTGTGTGTGTGTGTGTGCGTGCGTGCGTGCGTGCGTGCGTGCGTGCGTGCGTGCGTGCGTGCGTGCGTGCGTGCGTGTGCGTGTGTGTGAGGTATGTGCGCTCGATGTGCATATGTCTGTGTGTGACTGTGTGGGTGTGTGTGTGAACTGCATGTGTGTGTGGGGGTGTGTGTGTGTGTGAGAGACACAGTTAGTGTGTATATGTGTGTGGGGTGATGTTCAGGAGGGAGTTGCCCCCTCTCCACCCCTCTCCCTACCTACCTGCTCCAGACTCTTTGAGCCATACATCACTCCCTTGCTTTTTGTTCCTGCTCCTCTACATACTGTACAGGAGGACTGAACACAGGAGTACTAACTACAGGAGTACTGACTACAGGAGTACTGACTACAGGAGTACTGACTGCAGGAGTACTGACTACAGGAGTACTAACTACAGGAGTACTGACTACAGGAGTACTGAGTTACAGGAGTACTGACTATAGGAGTACTAACTACAGGAGTACGGACTGCAGGAGTACTGACTACAGGAGTACTGACTATAGGAGTACTGACTACAGGAGTACTAACTACATGAGTACTGACTGCAGGAGTACTAACTACAGGAGTACTGACTATAGGAGTACTGAGTTATACAGGAGTACTGACTATAGGAGTACTGACTATAGGAGTACTGACTACAGGAGTACTAACTACAGGAGTACTGACTACAGGAGTACTAACTACAGGAGTACTGACTACAGGAGTACTAACTACAGGAGTACTGACTACAGGAGTACTAACTACACGAGTACTGAGTTACAGGAGTACTGACTATAGGAGTACTAACTACAGGAGCACTGAGTTACAGGAGTACTGACTACAGGAGAACTGACTACAAGAATACTGACTACAGGAGTACTAACTACTGGAGCACTGACTACAGGAGTACCGACTACATGAGTACCGACTACAGGTGTACCAACTACAGGAAGACTGACTACAGGAGAACAGACTACAGGAGTACTGACTACAGGAGTACCGACTACAGGAGTACTGACTGCAGGAGTACCGACTACAGGAGCACTGACTACAGGAGTACTGACTACAGAAGTACTGACTGCAGGAGTACCGACTACAGGAGTACCGACTACAGGAGCACTGACTACAGGAGAACCGACTACAGGAGCACTGACTACAGGAGTACCGACTACAGGAGTACTGACCACAGGAGTACCGACTACAGGAGCACTGACTACAGGAGTACCGACTACAGGAGTACTGACTGCAGGAGTACTGACTACAGGAGTACTGACTACAGGAGTACTGACTACAGAAGTACTGACTGCAGGAGTACCGACTACAGGAGTACCGACTACAGGAGCACTGACTACAGGAGAACCGACTACAGGAGCACTGACTACAGGAGTACCGACTACAGGAGTACTGACTACAGGAGTACCGACTACAGGAGCACTGACTACAGGAGTATCGACTACAGGAGTACTGACTGCAGGAGTACCGACTACAGGAGTACTGACTACAGGAGTACTAACTACAGGAGTACCGACTACAGGAGTACTGACTGCAGGAGTACCGACTACAGGAGTACTGACTACAGGAGTACTGACTGCAGGAGTACCGACTACAGGAGTACCGACTACAGGAGTACTGACTGCAGGAGTACCGACTACAGGAGTACTGACTACAGGAGCACTGACTACAGAAGTACTGACTACATTCTATAGTACTAGTATGTATCCCACAGAACCCTTAGCAGGTCTCATTGGTTGGGGAACACCTACACTCATCACATCTGGCTTTACAGTGGGCTCAATTCTAAATGAGATGCTCTGTGTCTGTCTGGGTGTGTGTGTGTGTGGGTGGATGGATGGATGGGTGAGTGTGTGTGTGTTTGTGTGTGGGGGTAGATGGGTGTGTGTGTGTGTGTGTGTGTGTGTGTGTGTGTGTGTGTGTGTGTGTGTGTGTGTGTGTGTGTGTGTGTGTGTGTGTGTGTGTGTGTGTGTGTGTGTGTGTGTGTGTGTGTGTGCGGACGTGGATGGGTGGGTGTGGGGGGGGGGGTGATTTGGTGAGTGTGTGCAGTCTGGAGATGGGTGTGGTAGGTGTGCACTGTAAATCTGTAAATCTTTTTATTCAATGTACAAATGTAAGGCAACCAGCTGCAACAGGACTGTGAGTTTTCTCAACATTCTGGTATATAGCACATAGCTGAACCAACATACTTTCTCAACATTCTGGTATATAGCACATAGCTGAACCAACATACTTTCTCAACATTCTGGTATATAGCACATAGCTGAACCAACATACTTTCTCAACATTCTGGTATATAGCACATAGCTGAACCAACATACTTTCTCAACATTCTGGTATATAGCACATAGCTGAACCAACATACTTTCTCAACATTCTGGTATATAGCACATAGCTGAACCAACATACTTTCTCAACATTCTGGTATATAGCACATAGCTGAACCAACATACTTTCTCAACATTCTGGTATATAGCACATAGCTGAACCAACATACTTTCTCAACATTCTGGTATATAGCACATAGCTGAACCAACATACTTTCTCAACATTCTGGTATATAGCACATAGCTGAACCAACATACTTTCTCAACATTCTGGTATATAGCACATAGCTGAACCAACATACTTTCTCAACATTCTGGTATATAGCACATAGCTGAACCAACATACTGTCTCAACATTCTGGTATATAGCACATAGCTGAACCAACATACTTTCTCAACATTCTGGTATATAGCACATAGCTGAACCAACATACTTTCTCAACATTCTGGTATATAGCACATAGCTGAACCAACATACTTTCTCAACATGCTGGTATATAGCACATAGCTGAACCAACATACTTTCTCAACATTCTGGTATATAGCACATAGCTGAACCAACATACTTTCTCAACATTCTGGTATAGCACATAGCTGAACCGACATACTTTCTCAACATTCTGGTATATAGCACATAGCTGAACCAACATACTTTCTCAACATTCTGGTATATAGCACATAGCTGAACCAACATACTTTCTCAACATTCTGGTATATAGCACATAGCTGAACCAACATACTTTCTCAACATTCTGGTATATAGCACATAGCTGAACCAACATACTTTCTCAACATTCTGGTATATAGCACATAGCTGAACCAACATACTTTCTCAACATTCTGGTATATAGCACATAGCTGAACCAACATACTTTCTCAACATTCTGGTATATAGCACATAGCTGAACCAACATACTTTCTCAACATTCTGGTATATAGCACATAGCTGAACCAACATACTTTCTCAACATTCTGGTATATAGCACATAGCTGAACCAACATACTTTCTCAACATGCTGGTATATAGCACATAGCTGAACCAACATACTTTCTCAACATTCTGGTATATAGCACATAGCTGAACCAACATACTTTCTCAACATTCTGGTATAGCACATAGCTGAACCGACATACTTTCTCAACATTCTGGTATATAGCACATAGCTGAACCGACATACTTTCTCAACATTCTGGTATATAGCACATAGCTGAACCAACATACTTTCTCAACATTCTGGTATATAGCACATAGCTGAACCAACATACTTTCTCAACATTCTGGTATATAGCACATAGCTGAACCAACATACTTTCTCAACATTCTGGTATATAGCACATAGCTGAACCAACATACTTTCTCAACATTCTGGTATATAGCACATAGCTGAACCAACATACTTTCTCAACATTCTGGTATATAGCACATAGCTGAACCAACATACTTTCTCAACATTCTGGTATATAGCACATAGCTGAACCAACATAATTTCTCAACATTCTGGTATATAGCACATAGCTGAACCAACATACTTTCTCAACATTCTGGTATATAGCACATAGCTGAACCAACATACGTTCTCAACATTCTGGTATATAGCACATAGCTGAACCAACATACTTTCTCAACATTCTGGTATATAGCACATAGCTGAACCAACATACTTTCTCAACATTCTGGTATATAGCACATAGCTGAACCAACATACTTTCTCAACATTCTGGTATATAGCACATAGCTGAACCAACATACTTTCTCAACATTCTGGTATATAGCACATAGCTGAACCAACATACTTTCTCAACATTCTGGTATATAGCACATAGCTGAACCAACATACTTTCTCAACATTCTGGTATATAGCACATAGCTGAACCAACATACTTTCTCAACATTCTGGTATATAGCACATAGCTGAACCAACATACTTTCTCAACATTCTGGTATATAGCACATAGCTGAACCAACATACTTTCTCAATATTCTGGTATATAGCACATAGCTGAACCAACATACTTTCTCAACATTCTGGTATATAGCACATAGCTGAACCAACATACTTTCTCAACATTCTGGTATATAGCACATAGCTGAACCAACATACTTTCTCAACATTCTGGTATATAGCACATAGCTGAACCAACATACTTTCTCAACATTCTGGTATATAGCACATAGCTGAACCAACATACTTTCTCAACATTCTGGTATATAGCACATAGCTGAACCAACATACTTTCTCAACATTCTGGTATATAGCACATAGCTGAACCAACATACTTTCTCAACATTCTGGTATATAGCACATAGCTGAACCAACATACTTTCTCAACATTCTGGTATATAGCACATAGCTGAACCAACATACTTTCTCAACATTCTGGTATATAGCACATAGCTGAACCAACATACTTTCTCAACATTCTGGTATATAGCACATAGCTGAACCAACATACTTTCTCAACATTCTGGAATATAGCACATAGCTGAACCAACATACTTTCTCAACATTCTGGTATATAGCACATAGCTGAACCAACATACTTTCTCAACATTCTGGTATATAGCACATAGCTGAACCAACATACTTTCTCAACATTCTGGTATATAGCACATAGCTGAACCAACATACTTTCTCAACATTCTGGTATATAGCACATAGCTGAACCAACATACTTTCTCAACATTCTGGTATATAGCACATAGCTGAACCAACATACTTTCTCAACATTCTGGTATATAGCACATAGCTGAACCAACATACTTTCTCAACATTCTGGTATATAGCACATAGCTGAACCAACATACTTTCTCAACATTCTGGTATATAGCACATAGCTGAACCAACATACTTTCTCAACATTCTGGTATATAGCACATAGCTGAACCAACATACTTTCTCAACATTCTGGTATATAGCACATAGCTGAACCAACATACTTTCTCAACATTCTGGTATATAGCACATAGCTGAACCAACATACTTTCTCAACATTCTGGTATATAGCACATAGCTGAACCAACATACTTTCTCAACATTCTGGTATATAGCACATAGCTGAACCAACATACTTTCTCAACATTCTGGTATATAGCACATAGCTGAACCAACATACTTTCTCAACATTCTGGTATATAGCACATAGCTGAACCAACATACTTTCTCAACATTCTGGTATATAGCACATAGCTGAACCAACATACTTTCTCAACATTCTGGTATATAGCACATAGCTGAACCAACATACTTTCTCAACATTCTGGTATATAGCACATAGCTGAACCAACATACTTTCTCAACATTCTGGTATATAGCACATAGCTGAACCAACATACTTTCTCAACATTCTGGTATATAGCACATAGCTGAACCAACATACTTTCTCAACATTCTGGTATATAGCACATAGCTGAACCAACATACTTTCTCAACATTCTGGTATATAGCACATAGCTGAACCAACATACTTTCTCAACATTCTGGAATATAGCACATAGCTGAACCAACATACTTTCTCAACATTCTGGTATATAGCACATAGCTGAACCAACATACTTTCTCAACATTCTGGTATATAGCACATAGCTGAACCAACATACTTTCTCAACATTCTGGTATATAGCACATAGCTGAACCAACATACTTTCTCAACATTCTGGTATATAGCACATAGCTGAACCAACATACTTTCTCAACATTCTGGTATATAGCACATAGCTGAACCAACATACTTTCTCAACATTCTGGAATATAGCACATAGCTGAACCAACATACTTTCTCAACATTCTGGTATATAGCACATAGCTGAACCAACATACTTTCTCAACATTCTGGTATATAGCACATAGCTGAACCAACATACTTTCTCAACATTCTGGTATAGCACATAGCTGAACCAACATACTTTCTCAACATTCTGGTATATAGCACATAGCTGAACCAACATACGTTCTCAACATTCTGGTATATAGCACATAGCTGAACCAACATACTTTCTCAACATTCTGGTATATAGCACATAGCTGAACCAACATACTTTCTCAACATTCTGGTATATAGCACATAGCTGAACCAACATACTTTCTCAACATTCTGGTATATAGCACATAGCTGAACCAACATACTTTCTCAACATTCTGGTATATAGCACATAGCTGAACCAACATACTTTCTCAACATTCTGGTATATAGCACATAGCTGAACCAACATACTTTCTCAACATTCTGGTATATAGCACATAGCTGAACCAACATACTTTCTCAACATTCTGGTATATAGCACATAGCTGAACCAACATACTTTCTCAACATTCTGGTATATAGCACATAGCTGAACCAACATACTTTCTCAACATTCTGGTATATAGCACATAGCTGAACCAACATACTTTCTCAACATTCTGGTATATAGCACATAGCTGAACCAACATACTTTCTCAACATTCTGGTATATAGCACATAGCTGAACCAACATACTTTCTCAACATTCTGGTATATAGCACATAGCTGAACCAACATACTTTCTCAACATTCTGGTATATAGCACATAGCTGAACCAACATACTTTCTCAACATTCTGGTATATAGCACATAGCTGAACCAACATACTTTCTCAACATTCTGGTATATAGCACATAGCTGAACCAACATACTTTCTCAACATTCTGGTATATAGCACATAGCTGAACCAACATACTTTCTCAACATTCTGGTATATAGCACATAGCTGAACCAACATACTTTCTCAACATTCTGGTATATAGCACATAGCTGAACCAACATACTTTCTCAACATTCTGGTATATAGCACATAGCTGAACCAACATACTTTCTCAACATTCTGGAATATAGCACATAGCTGAACCAACATACTTTCTCAACATTCTGGTATATAGCACATAGCTGAACCAACATACTTTCTCAACATTCTGGTATATAGCACATAGCTGAACCAACATACTTTCTCAACATTCTGGTATATAGCACATAGCTGAACCAACATACTTTCTCAACATTCTGGTATATAGCACATAGCTGAACCAACATACTTTCTCAACATTCTGGTATATAGCACATAGCTGAACCAACATACTTTCTCAACATTCTGGTATATAGCACATAGCTGAACCAACATACTTTCTCAACATTCTGGTATATAGCACATAGCTGAACCAACATACTTTCTCAACATTCTGGTATATAGCACATAGCTGAACCAACATACTTTCTCAACATTCTGGTATATAGCACATAGCTGAACCAACATACTTTCTCAACATTCTGGTATATAGCACATAGCTGAACCAACATACTTTCTCAACATTCTGGTATATAGCACATAGCTGAACCAACATACTTTCTCAACATTCTGGTATATAGCACATAGCTGAACCAACATACTTTCTCAACATTCTGGTATATAGCACATAGCTGAACCAACATACTTTCTCAACATTCTGGTATATAGCACATAGCTGAACCAACATACTTTCTCAACATTCTGGTATATAGCACATAGCTGAACCAACATACTTTCTCAACATTCTGGTATATAGCACATAGCTGAACCAACATACTTTCTCAACATTCTGGTATATAGCACATAGCTGAACCAACATACTTTCTCAACATTCTGGTATATAGCACATAGCTGAACCAACATACTTTCTCAACATTCTGGTATATAGCACATAGCTGAACCAACATACTTTCTCAACATTCTGGTATAGCACATAGCTGAACCAACATACTTTTTCAACATTCTGGTATATAGCACATAGCTGAACCAACATACTTTCTCAACATTCTGGTATAGCACATAGCTGAACCAACATACTTTCTCAACATTCTGGTATATAGCACATAGCTGAACCAACATACTTTCTCAACATTCTGGTATATAGCACATAGCTGAACCAACATACTTTCTCAACATTCTGGTATATAGCACATAGCTGAACCAACATACTTTCTCAACATTCTGGTATATAGCACATAGCTGAACCAACATACTTTCTCAACATTCTGGAATATAGCACATAGCTGAACCAACATACTTTCTCAACATTCTGGTATATAGCACATAGCTGAACCAACATACTTTCTCAACATTCTGGTATATAGCACATAGCTGAACCAACATACTTTCTCAACATTCTGGTATAGCACATAGCTGAACCAACATACTTTCTCAACATGCTGGTATATAGCACATAGCTGAACCAACATACTTTCTCAACATTCTGGTATAGCACATAGCTGAACCAACATACTTTCTCAACATTCTGGTATATAGCACATAGCTGAACCAACATACTTTCTCAACATTCTGGAATATAGCACATAGCTGAACCAACATACTTTCTCAACATTCTGGTATATAGCACATAGCTGAACCAACATACTTTCTCAACATTCTGGAATATAGCACATAGCTGAACCAACATACTTTCTCAACATTCTGGAATATAGCACATAGCTGAACCAACATACTTTCTCAACATTCTGGTATATAGCACATAGCTGAACCAACATACTTTCTCAACATTCTGGTATATAGCACATAGCTGAACCAACATACTTTCTCAACATTCTGGTATATAGCACATAGCTGAACCAACATACTTTCTCAACATTCTGGTATATAGCACATAGCTGAACCAACATACTTTCTCAACATTCTGGTATATAGCACATAGCTGAACCAACATACTTTCTCAACATTCTGGTATATAGCACATAGCTGAACCAACATACTTTCTCAACATTCTGGTATATAGCACATAGCTGAACCAACATACTTTCTCAACATTCTGGTATATAGCACATAGCTGAACCAACATACTTTCTCAACATTCTGGTATATAGCACATAGCTGAACCAACATACTTTCTCAACATTCTGGAATATAGCACATAGCTGAACCAACATACTTTCTCAACATTCTGGTATATAGCACATAGCTGAACCAACATACTTTCTCAACATTCTGGTATATAGCACATAGCTGAACCAACATACTTTCTCAACATTCTGGTATATAGCACATAGCTGAACCAACATACTTTCTCAACATTCTGGTATATAGCACATAGCTGAACCAACATACTTTCTCAACATTCTGGTATATAGCACATAGCTGAACCAACATACTTTCTCAACATTCTGGTATATAGCACATAGCTGAACCAACATACTTTCTCAACATTCTGGTATATAGCACATAGCTGAACCAACATACTTTCTCAACATTCTGGTATATAGCACATAGCTGAACCAACATACTTTCTCAACATTCTGGTATATAGCACATAGCTGAACCAACATACTTTCTCAACATTCTGGTATATAGCACATAGCTGAACCAACATACTTTCTCAACATTCTGGTATATAGCACATAGCTGAACCAACATACTTTCTCAACATTCTGGTATATAGCACATAGCTGAACCAACATACTTTCTCAACATTCTGGTATATAGCACATAGCTGAACCAACATACTTTCTCAACATTCTGGTATATAGCACATAGCTGAACCAACATACTTTCTCAACATTCTGGTATATAGCACATAGCTGAACCAACATACTTTCTCAACATTCTGGTATATAGCACATAGCTGAACCAACATACTTTCTCAACATTCTGGTATATAGCACATAGCTGAACCAACATACTTTCTCAACATTCTGGTATAGCACATAGCTGAACCAACATACTTTCTCAACATTCTGGTATATAGCACATAGCTGAACCAACATACTTTCTCAACATTCTGGTATAGCACATAGCTGAACCAACATACTTTCTCAACATTCTGGTATATAGCACATAGCTGAACCAACATACTTTCTCAACATTCTGGAATATAGCACATAGCTGAACCAACATACTTTCTCAACATTCTGGTATATAGCACATAGCTGAACCAACATACTTTCTCAACATTCTGGAATATAGCACATAGCTGAACCAACATACTTTCTCAACATTCTGGTATATAGCACATAGCTGAACCAACATACTTTCTCAACATTCTGGAATATAGCACATAGCTGAACCAACATACTTTCTCAACATTCTGGAATATAGCACATAGCTGAACCAACATACTTTCTCAACATTCTGGTATATAGCACATAGCTGAACCAACATACTTTCTCAACATTCTGGTATATAGCACATAGCTGAACCAACATACTTTCTCAACATTCTGGTATATAGCACATAGCTGAACCAACATACTTTCTCAACATTCTGGTATATAGCACATAGCTGAACCAACATACTTTCTCAACATTCTGGTATATAGCACATAGCTGAACCAACATACTTTCTCAACATTCTGGTATATAGCACATAGCTGAACCAACATACTTTCTCAACATTCTGGTATATAGCACATAGCTGAACCAACATACTTTCTCAACATTCTGGTATATAGCACATAGCTGAACCAACATACTTTCTCAACATTCTGGTATATAGCACATAGCTGAACCAACATACTTTCTCAACATTCTGGAATATAGCACATAGCTGAACCAACATACTTTCTCAACATTCTGGTATATAGCACATAGCTGAACCAACATACTTTCTCAACATTCTGGTATATAGCACATAGCTGAACCAACATACTTTCTCAACATTCTGGTATATAGCACATAGCTGAACCAACATACTTTCTCAACATTCTGGTATATAGCACATAGCTGAACCAACATACTTTCTCAACATTCTGGTATATAGCACATAGCTGAACCAACATACTTTCTCAACATTCTGGTATATAGCACATAGCTGAACCAACATACTTTCTCAACATTCTGGTATATAGCACATAGCTGAACCAACATACTTTCTCAACATTCTGGTATATAGCACATAGCTGAACCAACATACTTTCTCAACATTCTGGTATAGCACATAGCTGAACCAACATACTTTCTCAACATTCTGGTATATAGCACATAGCTGAACCAACATACTTTCTCAACATTCTGGTATAGCACATAGCTGAACCAACATACTTTCTCAACATTCTGGTATATAGCACATAGCTGAACCAACATACTTTCTCAACATTCTGGAATATAGCACATAGCTGAACCAACATACTTTCTCAACATTCTGGTATATAGCACATAGCTGAACCAACATACTTTCTCAACATTCTGGAATATAGCACATAGCTGAACCAACATACTTTCTCAACATTCTGGTATATAGCACATAGCTGAACCAACATACTTTCTCAACATTCTGGAATATAGCACATAGCTGAACCAACATACTTTCTCAACATTCTGGAATATAGCACATAGCTGAACCAACATACTTTCTCAACATTCTGGTATATAGCACATAGCTGAACCAACATACTTTCTCAACATTCTGGTATATAGCACATAGCTGAACCAACATACTTTCTCAACATTCTGGTATATAGCACATAGCTGAACCAACATACTTTCTCAACATTCTGGTATATAGCACATAGCTGAACCAACATACTTTCTCAACATTCTGGTATATAGCACATAGCTGAACCAACATACTTTCTCAACATTCTGGAATATAGCACATAGCTGAACCAACATACTTTCTCAACATTCTGGTATATAGCACATAGCTGAACCAACATACTTTCTCAACATTCTGGTATATAGCACATAGCTGAACCAACATACTTTCTCAACATTCTGGTATATAGCACATAGCTGAACCAACATACTTTCTCAACATTCTGGTATATAGCACATAGCTGAACCAACATACTTTCTCAACATTCTGGTATATAGCACATAGCTGAACCAACATACTTTCTCAACATTCTGGTATATAGCACATAGCTGAACCAACATACTTTCTCAACATTCTGGTATATAGCACATAGCTGAACCAACATACTTTCTCAACATTCTGGTATATAGCACATAGCTGAACCAACATACTTTCTCAACATTCTGGTATATAGCACATAGCTGAACCAACATACTTTCTCAACATTCTGGTATATAGCACATAGCTGAACCAACATACTTTCTCAACATTCTGGTATATAGCACATAGCTGAACCAACATACTTTCTCAACATTCTGGTATATAGCACATAGCTGAACCAACATACTTTCTCAACATTCTGGTATATAGCACATAGCTGAACCAACATACTTTCTCAACATTCTGGTATATAGCACATAGCTGAACCAACATACTTTCTCAACATTCTGGTATATAGCACATAGCTGAACCAACATACTTTCTCAACATTCTGGTATATAGCACATAGCTGAACCAACATACTTTCTCAACATTCTGGTATATAGCACATAGCTGAACCAACATACTTTCTCAACATTCTGGTATAGCACATAGCTGAACCAACATACTTTCTCAACATTCTGGTATATAGCACATAGCTGAACCAACATACTTTCTCAACATTCTGGTATAGCACATAGCTGAACCAACATACTTTCTCAACATTCTGGTATATAGCACATAGCTGAACCAACATACTTTCTCAACATTCTGGAATATAGCACATAGCTGAACCAACATACTTTCTCAACATTCTGGTATATAGCACATAGCTGAACCAACATACTTTCTCAACATTCTGGAATATAGCACATAGCTGAACCAACATACTTTCTCAACATTCTGGTATATAGCACATAGCTGAACCAACATACTTTCTCAACATTCTGGAATATAGCACATAGCTGAACCAACATACTTTCTCAACATTCTGGAATATAGCACATAGCTGAACCAACATACTTTCTCAACATTCTGGTATATAGCACATAGCTGAACCAACATACTTTCTCAACATTCTGGTATATAGCACATAGCTGAACCAACATACTTTCTCAACATTCTGGTATATAGCACATAGCTGAACCAACATACTTTCTCAACATTCTGGTATATAGCACATAGCTGAACCAACATACTTTCTCAACATTCTGGTATATAGCACATAGCTGAACCAACATACTTTCTCAACATTCTGGTATATAGCACATAGCTGAACCAACATACTTTCTCAACATTCTGGTATATAGCACATAGCTGAACCAACATACTTTCTCAACATTCTGGTATATAGCACATAGCTGAACCAACATACTTTCTCAACATTCTGGTATATAGCACATAGCTGAACCAACATACTTTCTCAACATTCTGGAATATAGCACATAGCTGAACCAACATACTTTCTCAACATTCTGGTATATAGCACATAGCTGAACCAACATACTTTCTCAACATTCTGGTATATAGCACATAGCTGAACCAACATACTTTCTCAACATTCTGGTATATAGCACATAGCTGAACCAACATACTTTCTCAACATTCTGGTATATAGCACATAGCTGAACCAACATACTTTCTCAACATTCTGGTATATAGCACATAGCTGAACCAACATACTTTCTCAACATTCTGGTATATAGCACATAGCTGAACCAACATACTTTCTCAACATTCTGGTATATAGCACATAGCTGAACCAACATACTTTCTCAACATTCTGGTATATAGCACATAGCTGAACCAACATACTTTCTCAACATTCTGGTATAGCACATAGCTGAACCAACATACTTTCTCAACATTCTGGTATATAGCACATAGCTGAACCAACATACTTTCTCAACATTCTGGTATAGCACATAGCTGAACCAACATACTTTCTCAACATTCTGGTATATAGCACATAGCTGAACCAACATACTTTCTCAACATTCTGGAATATAGCACATAGCTGAACCAACATACTTTCTCAACATTCTGGTATATAGCACATAGCTGAACCAACATACTTTCTCAACATTCTGGAATATAGCACATAGCTGAACCAACATACTTTCTCAACATTCTGGTATATAGCACATAGCTGAACCAACATACTTTCTCAACATTCTGGAATATAGCACATAGCTGAACCAACATACATTCTCAACATTCTGGTATATAGCACATAGCTGAACCAACATACTTTCTCAACATTCTGGTATATAGCACATAGCTGAACCAACATACTTTCTCAACATTCTGGTATATAGCACATAGCTGAACCAACATACTTTCTCAACATTCTGGTATATAGCACATAGCTGAACGAACATACTTTCTCAACATTCTGGTATATAGCACATAGCTGAACCAACATACTTTCTCAACATTCTGGTATATAGCACATAGCTGAACCAACATACTTTCTCAACATTCTGGTATATAGCACATAGCTGAACCAACATACTTTCTCAACATTCTGGTATATAGCACATAGCTGAACCAACATACTTTCTCAACATTCTGGTATATAGCACATAGCTGAACCAACATACTTTCTCAACATTCTGGTATATAGCACATAGCTGAACCAACATACTTTCTCAACATTCTGGAATATAGCACATAGCTGAACCAACATACTTTCTCAACATTCTGGTATATAGCACATAGCTGAACCAACATACTTTCTCAACATTCTGGTATATAGCACATAGCTGAACCAACATACTTTCTCAACATTCTGGTATATAGCACATAGCTGAACCAACATACTTTCTCAACATTCTGGTATATAGCACATAGCTGAACCAACATACTTTCTCAACATTCTGGTATATAGCACATAGCTGAACCAACATACTTTCTCAACATTCTGGTATATAGCACATAGCTGAACCAACATACTTTCTCAACATTCTGGTATATAGCACATAGCTGAACCAACATACTTTCTCAACATTCTGGTATAGCACATAGCTGAACCAACATACTTTCTCAACATTCTGGTATATAGCACATAGCTGAACCAACATACTTTCTCAACATTCTGGTATAGCACATAGCTGAACCAACATACTTTCTCAACATTCTGGTATATAGCACATAGCTGAACCAACATACTTTCTCAACATTCTGGAATATAGCACATAGCTGAACCAACATACTTTCTCAACATTCTGGTATATAGCACATAGCTGAACCAACATACTTTCTCAACATTCTGGAATATAGCACATAGCTGAACCAACATACTTTCTCAACATTCTGGTATATAGCACATAGCTGAACCAACATACTTTCTCAACATTCTGGAATATAGCACATAGCTGAACCAACATACTTTCTCAACATTCTGGAATATAGCACATAGCTGAACCAACATACTTTCTCAACATTCTGGTATATAGCACATAGCTGAACCAACATACTTTCTCAACATTCTGGTATATAGCACATAGCTGAACCAACATACTTTCTCAACATTCTGGTATATAGCACATAGCTGAACCAACATACTTTCTCAACATTCTGGTATATAGCACATAGCTGAACCAACATACTTTCTCAACATTCTGGTATATAGCACATAGCTGAACCAACATACTTTCTCAACATTCTGGAATATAGCACATAGCTGAACCAACATACTTTCTCAACATTCTGGTATATAGCACATAGCTGAACCAACATACTTTCTCAACATTCTGGTATATAGCACATAGCTGAACCAACATACTTTCTCAACATTCTGGTATATAGCACATAGCTGAACCAACATACTTTCTCAACATTCTGGTATATAGCACATAGCTGAACCAACATACTTTCTCAACATTCTGGTATATAGCACATAGCTGAACCAACATACTTTCTCAACATTCTGGTATATAGCACATAGCTGAACCAACATACTTTCTCAACATTCTGGTATATAGCACATAGCTGAACCAACATACTTTCTCAACATTCTGGTATATAGCACATAGCTGAACCAACATACTTTCTCAACATTCTGGTATATAGCACATAGCTGAACCAACATACTTTCTCAACATTCTGGTATATAGCACATAGCTGAACCAACATACTTTCTCAACATTCTGGTATATAGCACATAGCTGAACCAACATACTTTCTCAACATTCTGGTATATAGCACATAGCTGAACCAACATACTTTCTCAACATTCTGGTATATAGCACATAGCTGAACCAACATACTTTCTCAACATTCTGGTATATAGCACATAGCTGAACCAACATACTTTCTCAACATTCTGGTATATAGCACATAGCTGAACCAACATACTTTCTCAACATTCTGGTATATAGCACATAGCTGAACCAACATACTTTCTCAACATTCTGGTATATAGCACATAGCTGAACCAACATACTTTCTCAACATTCTGGTATATAGCACATAGCTGAACCAACATACTTTCTCAACATTCTGGTATAGCACATAGCTGAACCAACATACTTTCTCAACATTCTGGTATATAGCACATAGCTGAACCAACATACTTTCTCAACATTCTGGTATAGCACATAGCTGAACCAACATACTTTCTCAACATTCTGGTATATAGCACATAGCTGAACCAACATACTTTCTCAACATTCTGGAATATAGCACATAGCTGAACCAACATACTTTCTCAACATTCTGGTATATAGCACATAGCTGAACCAACATACTTTCTCAACATTCTGGAATATAGCACATAGCTGAACCAACATACTTTCTCAACATTCTGGTATATAGCACATAGCTGAACCAACATACTTTCTCAACATTCTGGAATATAGCACATAGCTGAACCAACATACTTTCTCAACATTCTGGAATATAGCACATAGCTGAACCAACATACTTTCTCAACATTCTGGTATATAGCACATAGCTGAACCAACATACTTTCTCAACATTCTGGTATATAGCACATAGCTGAACCAACATACTTTCTCAACATTCTGGTATATAGCACATAGCTGAACCAACATACTTTCTCAACATTCTGGTATATAGCACATAGCTGAACCAACATACTTTCTCAACATTCTGGTATATAGCACATAGCTGAACCAACATACTTTCTCAACATTCTGGTATATAGCACATAGCTGAACCAACATACTTTCTCAACATTCTGGTATATAGCACATAGCTGAACCAACATACTTTCTCAACATTCTGGTATATAGCACATAGCTGAACCAACATACTTTCTCAACATTCTGGTATATAGCACATAGCTGAACCAACATACTTTCTCAACATTCTGGAATATAGCACATAGCTGAACCAACATACTTTCTCAACATTCTGGTATATAGCACATAGCTGAACCAACATACTTTCTCAACATTCTGGTATATAGCACATAGCTGAACCAACATACTTTCTCAACATTCTGGTATATAGCACATAGCTGAACCAACATACTTTCTCAACATTCTGGTATATAGCACATAGCTGAACCAACATACTTTCTCAACATTCTGGTATATAGCACATAGCTGAACCAACATACTTTCTCAACATTCTGGTATATAGCACATAGCTGAACCAACATACTTTCTCAACATTCTGGTATATAGCACATAGCTGAACCAACATACTTTCTCAACATTCTGGTATATAGCACATAGCTGAACCAACATACTTTCTCAACATTCTGGTATAGCACATAGCTGAACCAACATACTTTCTCAACATTCTGGTATATAGCACATAGCTGAACCAACATACTTTCTCAACATTCTGGTATAGCACATAGCTGAACCAACATACTTTCTCAACATTCTGGTATATAGCACATAGCTGAACCAACATACTTTCTCAACATTCTGGAATATAGCACATAGCTGAACCAACATACTTTCTCAACATTCTGGTATATAGCACATAGCTGAACCAACATACTTTCTCAACATTCTGGAATATAGCACATAGCTGAACCAACATACTTTCTCAACATTCTGGTATATAGCACATAGCTGAACCAACATACTTTCTCAACATTCTGGAATATAGCACATAGCTGAACCAACATACATTCTCAACATTCTGGTATATAGCACATAGCTGAACCAACATACTTTCTCAACATTCTGGTATATAGCACATAGCTGAACCAACATACTTTCTCAACATTCTGGTATATAGCACATAGCTGAACCAACATACTTTCTCAACATTCTGGTATATAGCACATAGCTGAACGAACATACTTTCTCAACATTCTGGTATATAGCACATAGCTGAACCAACATACTTTCTCAACATTCTGGTATATAGCACATAGCTGAACCAACATACTTTCTCAACATTCTGGTATATAGCACATAGCTGAACCAACATACTTTCTCAACATTCTGGTATATAGCACATAGCTGAACCAACATACTTTCTCAACATTCTGGTATATAGCACATAGCTGAACCAACATACTTTCTCAACATTCTGGTATATAGCACATAGCTGAACCAACATACTTTCTCAACATTCTGGAATATAGCACATAGCTGAACCAACATACTTTCTCAACATTCTGGTATATAGCACATAGCTGAACCAACATACTTTCTCAACATTCTGGTATATAGCACATAGCTGAACCAACATACTTTCTCAACATTCTGGTATATAGCACATAGCTGAACCAACATACTTTCTCAACATTCTGGTATATAGCACATAGCTGAACCAACATACTTTCTCAACATTCTGGTATATAGCACATAGCTGAACCAACATACTTTCTCAACATTCTGGTATATAGCACATAGCTGAACCAACATACTTTCTCAACATTCTGGTATATAGCACATAGCTGAACCAACATACTTTCTCAACATTCTGGTATATAGCACATAGCTGAACCAACATACTTTCTCAACATTCTGGTATATAGCACATAGCTGAACCAACATACTTTCTCAACATTCTGGTATATAGCACATAGCTGAACCAACATACTTTCTCAACATTCTGGTATATAGCACATAGCTGAACCAACATACTTTCTCAACATTCTGGTATATAGCACATAGCTGAACCAACATACTTTCTCAACATTCTGGTATATAGCACATAGCTGAACCAACATACTTTCTCAACATTCTGGTATATAGCACATAGCTGAACCAACATACTTTCTCAACATTCTGGTATATAGCACATAGCTGAACCAACATACTTTCTCAACATTCTGGTATATAGCACATAGCTGAACCAACATACTTTCTCAACATTCTGGTATATAGCACATAGCTGAACCAACATACTTTCTCAACATTCTGGTATATAGCACATAGCTGAACCAACATACTTTTTCAACATTCTGGTATAGCACATAGCTGAACCAACATACTTTCTCAACATTCTGGTATATAGCACATAGCTGAACCAACATACTTTCTCAACATTCTGGTATAGCACATAGCTGAACCAACATACTTTCTCAACATTCTGGTATATAGCACATAGCTGAACCAACATACTTTCTCAACATTCTGGAATATAGCACATAGCTGAACCAACATACTTTCTTAACATTCTGGAATATAGCACATAGCTGAACCAACATACTTTCTCAACATTCTGGTATATAGCACATAGCTGAACCAACATACTTTCTCAACATTCTGGTATATAGCACATAGCTGAACCAACATACTTTCTCAACATTCTGGTATATAGCACATAGCTGAACCAACATACTTTCTCAACATTCTGGTATATAGCACATAGCTGAACCAACATACTTTCTCAACATTCTGGTATATAGCACATAGCTGAACCAACATACTTTCTCAACATTCTGGTATATAGCACATAGCTGAACCAACATACTTTCTCAACATTCTGGTATATAGCACATAGCTGAACCAACATACTTTCTCAACATTCTGGTATATAGCACATAGCTGAACCAACATACTTTCTCAACATTCTGGTATATAGCACATAGCTGAACCAACATACTTTCTCAACATTCTGGTATATAGCACATAGCTGAACCAACATACTTTCTCAACATTCTGGTATATAGCACATAGCTGAACCAACATACTTTCTCAACATTCTGGAATATAGCACATAGCTGAACCAACATACTTTCTCAACATTCTGGTATATAGCACATAGCTGAACCAACATACTTTCTCAACATTCTGGTATATAGCACATAGCTGAACCAACATACTTTCTCAACATTCTGGTATATAGCACATAGCTGAACCAACATACTTTCTCAACATTCTGGTATATAGCACATAGCTGAACCAACATACTTTCTCAACATTCTGGTATATAGCACATAGCTGAACCAACATACTTTCTCAACATTCTGGTATATAGCACATAGCTGAACCAACATACTTTCTCAACATTCTGGTATATAGCACATAGCTGAACCAACATACTTTCTCAACATTCTGGTATATAGCACATAGCTGAACCAACATACTTTCTCAACATTCTGGAATATAGCACATAGCTGAACCAACATACTTTCTCAACATTCTGGTATATAGCACATAGCTGAACCAACATACTTTCTCAACATTCTGGTATATAGCACATAGCTGAACCAACATACTTTCTCAACATTCTGGTATATAGCACATAGCTGAACCAACATACTTTCTCAACATTCTGGTATATAGCACATAGCTGAACCAACATACTTTCTCAACATTCTGGTATATAGCACATAGCTGAACCAACATACTTTCTCAACATTCTGGTATATAGCACATAGCTGAACCAACATACTTTCTCAACATTCTGGTATATAGCACATAGCTGAACCAACATACTTTCTCAACATTCTGGTATATAGCACATAGCTGAACCAACATACTTTCTCAACATTCTGGTATATAGCACATAGCTGAACCAACATACTTTCTCAACATTCTGGTATATAGCACATAGCTGAACCAACATACTTTCTCAACATTCTGGTATATAGCACATAGCTGAACCAACATACTTTCTCAACATTCTGGAATATAGCACATAGCTGAACCAACATACTTTCTCAACATTCTGGTATATAGCACATAGCTGAACCAACATACTTTCTCAACATTCTGGTATATAGCACATAGCTGAACCAACATACTTTCTCAACATTCTGGTATATAGCACATAGCTGAACCAACATACTTTCTCAACATTCTGGTATAGCACATAGCTGAACCAACATACTTTCTCAACATTCTGGTATATAGCACATAGCTGAACCAACATACTTTCTCAACATTCTGGTATAGCACATAGCTGAACCAACATACTTTCTCAACATTCTGGTATATAGCACATAGCTGAACCAACATACTTTCTCAACATTCTGGTATATAGCACATAGCTGAACCAACATACTTTCTCAACATTCTGGTATATAGCACATAGCTGAACCAACATACTTTCTCAACATTCTGGTATATAGCACATAGCTGAACCAACATACTTTCTCAACATTCTGGTATATAGCACATAGCTGAACCAACATACTTTCTCAACATTCTGGTATAGCACATAGCTGAACCAACATACTTTCTCAACATTCTGGTATATAGCACATAGCTGAACCAACATACTTTCTCAACATTCTGGTATATAGCACATAGCTGAACCAACATACTTTCTCAACATTCTGGTATATAGCACATAGCTGAACCAACATACTTTCTCAACATTCTGGTATATAGCACATAGCTGAACCAACATACTTTCTCAACATTCTGGTATATAGCACATAGCTGAACCAACATACTTTCTCAACATTCTGGTATATAGCACATAGCTGAACCAACATACTTTCTCAACATTCTGGTATATAGCACATAGCTGAACCAACATACTTTCTCAACATTCTGGTATATAGCACATAGCTGAACCAACATACTTTCTCAACATTCTGGTATATAGCACATAGCTGAACCAACATACTTTCTCAACATTCTGGTATATAGCACATAGCTGAACCAACATACTTTCTCAACATTCTGGAATATAGCACATAGCTGAACCAACATACTTTCTCAACATTCTGGTATATAGCACATAGCTGAACCAACATACTTTCTCAACATTCTGGTATATAGCACATAGCTGAACCAACATACTTTCTCAACATTCTGGTATATAGCACATAGCTGAACCAACATACTTTCTCAACATTCTGGTATATAGCACATAGCTGAACCAACATACTTTCTCAACATTCTGGTATATAGCACATAGCTGAACCAACATACTTTCTCAACATTCTGGTATATAGCACATAGCTGAACCAACATACTTTCTCAACATTCTGGTATATAGCACATAGCTGAACCAACATACTTTCTCAACATTCTGGTATATAGCACATAGCTGAACCAACATACTTTCTCAACATTCTGGTATATAGCACATAGCTGAACCAACATACTTTCTCAACATTCTGGTATATAGCACATAGCTGAACCAACATACTTTCTCAACATTCTGGTATATAGCACATAGCTGAACCAACATACTTTCTCAACATTCTGGTATATAGCACATAGCTGAACCAACATACTTTCTCAACATTCTGGTATATAGCACATAGCTGAACCAACATACTTTCTCAACATTCTGGTATATAGCACATAGCTGAACCAACATACTTTCTCAACATTCTGGTATATAGCACATAGCTGAACCAACATACTTTCTCAACATTCTGGTATATAGCACATAGCTGAACCAACATACTTTCTCAACATTCTGGTATATAGCACATAGCTGAACCAACATACTTTCTCAACATTCTGGTATAGCACATAGCTGAACCAACATACTTTCTCAACATTCTGGTATATAGCACATAGCTGAACCAACATACTTTCTCAACATTCTGGTATAGCACATAGCTGAACCAACATACTTTCTCAACATTCTGGTATATAGCACATAGCTGAACCAACATACTTTCTCAACATTCTGGAATATAGCACATAGCTGAACCAACATACTTTCTCAACATTCTGGTATATAGCACATAGCTGAACCAACATACTTTCTCAACATTCTGGAATATAGCACATAGCTGAACCAACATACTTTCTCAACATTCTGGTATATAGCACATAGCTGAACCAACATACTTTCTCAACATTCTGGAATATAGCACATAGCTGAACCAACATACTTTCTCAACATTCTGGAATATAGCACATAGCTGAACCAACATACTTTCTCAACATTCTGGTATATAGCACATAGCTGAACCAACATACTTTCTCAACATTCTGGTATATAGCACATAGCTGAACCAACATACTTTCTCAACATTCTGGTATATAGCACATAGCTGAACCAACATACTTTCTCAACATTCTGGTATATAGCACATAGCTGAACCAACATACTTTCTCAACATTCTGGTATATAGCACATAGCTGAACCAACATACTTTCTCAACATTCTGGTATATAGCACATAGCTGAACCAACATACTTTCTCAACATTCTGGTATATAGCACATAGCTGAACCAACATACTTTCTCAACATTCTGGTATATAGCACATAGCTGAACCAACATACTTTCTCAACATTCTGGTATATAGCACATAGCTGAACCAACATACTTTCTCAACATTCTGGTATATAGCACATAGCTGAACCAACATACTTTCTCAACATTCTGGTATATAGCACATAGCTGAACCAACATACTTTCTCAACATTCTGGTATATAGCACATAGCTGAACCAACATACTTTCTCAACATTCTGGTATATAGCACATAGCTGAACCAACATACTTTCTCAACATTCTGGTATATAGCACATAGCTGAACCAACATACTTTCTCAACATTCTGGTATATAGCACATAGCTGAACCAACATACTTTCTCAAAATTCTGGTATATAGCACATAGCTGAACCAACATACTTTCTCAACATTCTGGAATATAGCACATAGCTGAACCAACATACTTTCTCAACATTCTGGTATATAGCACATAGCTGAACCAACATACTTTCTCAACATTCTGGTATATAGCACATAGCTGAACCAACATACTTTCTCAACATTCTGGTATATAGCACATAGCTGAACCAACATACTTTCTCAACATTCTGGTATAGCACATAGCTGAACCAACATACTTTCTCAACATTCTGGTATATAGCACATAGCTGAACCAACATACTTTCTCAACATTCTGGTATAGCACATAGCTGAACCAACATACTTTCTCAACATTCTGGTATATAGCACATAGCTGAACCAACATACTTTCTCAACATTCTGGTATATAGCACATAGCTGAACCAACATACTTTCTCAACATTCTGGTATATAGCACATAGCTGAACCAACATACTTTCTCAACATTCTGGTATATAGCACATAGCTGAACCAACATACTTTCTCAACATTCTGGTATATAGCACATAGCTGAACCAACATACTTTCTCAACATTCTGGTATATAGCACATAGCTGAACCAACATACTTTCTCAACATTCTGGAATATAGCACATAGCTGAACCAACATACTTTCTCAACATTCTGGTATATAGCACATAGCTGAACCAACATACTTTCTCAACATTCTGGTATATAGCACATAGCTGAACCAACATACTTTCTCAACATTCTGGTATATAGCACATAGCTGAACCAACATACTTTCTCAACATTCTGGTATATAGCACATAGCTGAACCAACATACTTTCTCAACATTCTGGTATATAGCACATAGCTGAACCAACATACTTTCTCAACATTCTGGAATATAGCACATAGCTGAACCAACATACTTTCTCAACATTCTGGTATATAGCACATAGCTGAACCAACATACTTTCTCAACATTCTGGTATATAGCACATAGCTGAACCAACATACTTTCTCAACATTCTGGTATATAGCACATAGCTGAACCAACATACTTTCTCAACATTCTGGTATATAGCACATAGCTGAACCAACATACTTTCTCAACATTCTGGTATATAGCACATAGCTGAACCAACATACTTTCTCAACATTCTGGTATAGCACATAGCTGAACCAACATACTTTCTCAACATTCTGGAATATAGCACATAGCTGAACCAACATACTTTCTCAACATTCTGGTATATAGCACATAGCTGAACCAACATACTTTCTCAACATTCTGGAATATAGCACATAGCTGAACCAACATACTTTCTCAACATTCTGGAATATAGCACATAGCTGAACCAACATACTTTCTCAACATTCTGGTATATAGCACATAGCTGAACCAACATACTTTCTCAACATTCTGGTATATAGCACATAGCTGAACCAACATACTTTCTCAACATTCTGGTATATAGCACATAGCTGAACCAACATACTTTCTCAACATTCTGGTATATAGCACATAGCTGAACCAACATACTTTCTCAACATTCTGGTATATAGCACATAGCTGAACCAACATACTTTCTCAACATTCTGGTATATAGCACATAGCTGAACCAACATACTTTCTCAACATTCTGGTATATAGCACATAGCTGAACCAACATACTTTCTCAACATTCTGGTATATAGCACATAGCTGAACCAACATACTTTCTCAACATTCTGGTATATAGCACATAGCTGAACCAACATACTTTCTCAACATTCTGGTATATAGCACATAGCTGAACCAACATACTTTCTCAACATTCTGGAATATAGCACATAGCTGAACCAACATACTTTCTCAACATTCTGGTATATAGCACATAGCTGAACCAACATACTTTCTCAACATTCTGGTATATAGCACATAGCTGAACCAACATACTTTCTCAACATTCTGGTATATAGCACATAGCTGAACCAACATACTTTCTCAACATTCTGGTATATAGCACATAGCTGAACCAACATACTTTCTCAACATTCTGGTATATAGCACATAGCTGAACCAACATACTTTCTCAACATTCTGGTATATAGCACATAGCTGAACCAACATACTTTCTCAACATTCTGGTATATAGCACATAGCTGAACCAACATACTTTCTCAACATTCTGGTATATAGCACATAGCTGAACCAACATACTTTCTCAACATTCTGGTATATAGCACATAGCTGAACCAACATACTTTCTCAACATTCTGGTATATAGCACATAGCTGAACCAACATACTTTCTCAACATTCTGGAATATAGCACATAGCTGAACCAACATACTTTCTCAACATTCTGGTATATAGCACATAGCTGAACCAACATACTTTCTCAACATTCTGGTATATAGCACATAGCTGAACCAACATACTTTCTCAACATTCTGGTATATAGCACATAGCTGAACCAACATACTTTCTCAACATTCTGGTATATAGCACATAGCTGAACCAACATACTTTCTCAACATTCTGGTATATAGCACATAGCTGAACCAACATACTTTCTCAACATTCTGGTATATAGCACATAGCTGAACCAACATACTTTCTCAACATTCTGGTATATAGCACATAGCTGAACCAACATACTTTCTCAACATTCTGGTATATAGCACATAGCTGAACCAACATACTTTCTCAACATTCTGGTATATAGCACATAGCTGAACCAACATACTTTCTCAACATTCTGGTATATAGCACATAGCTGAACCAACATACTTTCTCAACATTCTGGTATATAGCACATAGCTGAACCAACATACTTTCTCAACATTCTGGTATATAGCACATAGCTGAACCAACATACTTTCTCAACATTCTGGTATATAGCACATAGCTGAACCAACATACTTTCTCAACATTCTGGTATATAGCACATAGCTGAACCAACATACTTTCTCAACATTCTGGTATATAGCACATAGCTGAACCAACATACTTTCTCAACATTCTGGTATATAGCACATAGCTGAACCAACATACTTTCTCAACATTCTGGTATATAGCACATAGCTGAACCAACATACTTTCTCAACATTCTGGTATATAGCACATAGCTGAACCAACATACTTTCTCAACATTCTGGTATATAGCACATAGCTGAACCAACATACTTTCTCAACATTCTGGAATATAGCACATAGCTGAACCAACATACTTTCTCAACATTCTGGTATATAGCACATAGCTGAACCAACATACTTTCTCAACATTCTGGTATATAGCACATAGCTGAACCAACATACTTTCTCAACATTCTGGTATATAGCACATAGCTGAACCAACATACTTTCTCAACATTCTGGTATATAGCACATAGCTGAACCAACATACTTTCTCAACATTCTGGTATATAGCACATAGCTGAACCAACATACTTTCTCAACATTCTGGTATATAGCACATAGCTGAACCAACATACTTTCTCAACATTCTGGTATATAGCACATAGCTGAACCAACATACTTTCTCAACATTCTGGTATATAGCACATAGCTGAACCAACATACTTTCTCAACATTCTGGTATATAGCACATAGCTGAACCAACATACTTTCTCAACATTCTGGTATATAGCACATAGCTGAACCAACATACTTTCTCAACATTCTGGAATATAGCACATAGCTGAACCAACATACTTTCTCAACATTCTGGTATATAGCACATAGCTGAACCAACATACTTTCTCAACATTCTGGTATATAGCACATAGCTGAACCAACATACTTTCTCAACATTCTGGTATATAGCACATAGCTGAACCAACATACTTTCTCAACATTCTGGTATAGCACATAGCTGAACCAACATACTTTCTCAACATTCTGGTATATAGCACATAGCTGAACCAACATACTTTCTCAACATTCTGGTATATAGCACATAGCTGAACCAACATACTTTCTCAACATTCTGGTATATAGCACATAGCTGAACCAACATACTTTCTCAACATTCTGGTATATAGCACATAGCTGAACCAACATACTTTCTCAACATTCTGGTATAGCACATAGCTGAACCAACATACTTTCTCAACATTCTGGTATATAGCACATAGCTGAACCAACATACTTTCTCAACATTCTGGAATATAGCACATAGCTGAACCAACATACTTTCTCAACATTCTGGTATAGCACATAGCTGAACCAACATACTTTCTCAACATTCTGGTATATAGCACATAGCTGAACCAACATACTTTCTCAACATTCTGGTATATAGCACATAGCTGAACCAACATACTTTCTCAGCATTCTGGAATATAGCACATAGCTGAACCAACATACTTTCTCAACATTCTGGTATATAGCACATAGCTGAACCAACATACTTTCTCAACATTCTGGTATATAGCACATAGCTGAACCAACATACTTTCTCAACATTCTGGTATATAGCACATAGCTGAACCAACATACTTTCTCAACATTCTGGTATATAGCACATAGCTGAACCAACATACTTTCTCAACATTCTGGTATATAGCACATAGCTGAACCAACATACTTTCTCAACATTCTGGTATATAGCACATAGCTGAACCAACATACTTTCTCAACATTCTGGTATATAGCACATAGCTGAACCAACATACTTTCTCAACATTCTGGTATATAGCACATAGCTGAACCAACATACTTTCTCAACATTCTGGTATATAGCACATAGCTGAACCAACATACTTTCTCAACATTCTGGTATATAGCACATAGCTGAACCAACATACTTTCTCAACATTCTGGTATATAGCACATAGCTGAACCAACATACTTTCTCAACATTCTGGTATATAGCACATAGCTGAACCAACATACTTTCTCAACATTCTGGTATATAGCACATAGCTGAACCAACATACTTTCTCAACATTCTGGTATATAGCACATAGCTGAACCAACATACTTTCTCAACATTCTGGTATATAGCACATAGCTGAACCAACATACTTTCTCAACATTCTGGTATATAGCACATAGCTGAACCAACATACTTTCTCAACATTCTGGTATATAGCACATAGCTGAACCAACATACTTTCTCAACATTCTGGTATATAGCACATAGCTGAACCAACATACTTTCTCAACATTCTGGTATATAGCACATAGCTGAACCAACATACTTTCTCAACATTCTGGTATATAGCACATAGCTGAACCAACATACTTTCTCAACATTCTGGTATATAGCACATAGCTGAACCAACATACTTTCTCAACATTCTGGTATATAGCACATAGCTGAACCAACATACTTTCTCAACATTCTGGTATATAGCACATAGCTGAACCAACATACTTTCTCAACATTCTGGTATATAGCACATAGCTGAACCAACATACTTTCTCAACATTCTGGTATATAGCACATAGCTGAACCAACATACTTTCTCAACATTCTGGTATATAGCACATAGCTGAACCAACATACTTTCTCAACATTCTGGTATATAGCACATAGCTGAACCAACATACTTTCTCAACATTCTGGTATATAGCACATAGCTGAACCAACATACTTTCTCAACATTCTGGTATATAGCACATAGCTGAACCAACATACTTTCTCAACATTCTGGTATATAGCACATAGCTGAACCAACATACTTTCTCAACATTCTGGTATATAGCACATAGCTGAACCAACATACTTTCTCAACATTCTGGTATATAGCACATAGCTGAACCAACATACTTTCTCAACATTCTGGTATATAGCACATAGCTGAACCAACATACTTTCTCAACATTCTGGTATATAGCACATAGCTGAACCAACATACTTTCTCAACATTCTGGTATATAGCACATAGCTGAACCAACATACTTTCTCAACATTCTGGTATATAGCACATAGCTGAACCAACATACTTTCTCAACATTCTGGTATATAGCACATAGCTGAACCAACATACTTTCTCAACATTCTGGAATATAGCACATAGCTGAACCAACATACTTTCTCAACATTCTGGTATATAGCACATAGCTGAACCAACATACTTTCTCAACATTCTGGTATATAGCACATAGCTGAACCAACATACTTTCTCAACATTCTGGTATATAGCACATAGCTGAACCAACATACTTTCTCAACATTCTGGTATATAGCACATAGCTGAACCAACATACTTTCTCAACATTCTGGTATATAGCACATAGCTGAACCAACATACTTTCTCAACATTCTGGTATATAGCACATAGCTGAACCAACATACTTTCTCAACATTCTGGTATATAGCACATAGCTGAACCAACATACTTTCTCAACATTCTGGTATATAGCACATAGCTGAACCAACATACTTTCTCAACATTCTGGTATATAGCACATAGCTGAACCAACATACTTTCTCAACATTCTGGTATATAGCACATAGCTGAACCAACATACTTTCTCAACATTCTGGAATATAGCACATAGCTGAACCAACATACTTTCTCAACATTCTGGTATATAGCACATAGCTGAACCAACATACTTTCTCAACATTCTGGTATATAGCACATAGCTGAACCAACATACTTTCTCAACATTCTGGTATATAGCACATAGCTGAACCAACATACTTTCTCAACATTCTGGTATAGCACATAGCTGAACCAACATACTTTCTCAACATTCTGGTATATAGCACATAGCTGAACCAACATACTTTCTCAACATTCTGGTATATAGCACATAGCTGAACCAACATACTTTCTCAACATTCTGGTATATAGCACATAGCTGAACCAACATACTTTCTCAACATTCTGGTATATAGCACATAGCTGAACCAACATACTTTCTCAACATTCTGGTATAGCACATAGCTGAACCAACATACTTTCTCAACATTCTGGTATATAGCACATAGCTGAACCAACATACTTTCTCAACATTCTGGAATATAGCACATAGCTGAACCAACATACTTTCTCAACATTCTGGTATAGCACATAGCTGAACCAACATACTTTCTCAACATTCTGGTATATAGCACATAGCTGAACCAACATACTTTCTCAACATTCTGGTATATAGCACATAGCTGAACCAACATACTTTCTCAGCATTCTGGAATATAGCACATAGCTGAACCAACATACTTTCTCAACATTCTGGTATATAGCACATAGCTGAACCAACATACTTTCTCAACATTCTGGTATATAGCACATAGCTGAACCAACATACTTTCTCAACATTCTGGTATATAGCACATAGCTGAACCAACATACTTTCTCAACATTCTGGTATATAGCACATAGCTGAACCAACATACTTTCTCAACATTCTGGTATATAGCACATAGCTGAACCAACATACTTTCTCAACATTCTGGTATATAGCACATAGCTGAACCAACATACTTTCTCAACATTCTGGTATATAGCACATAGCTGAACCAACATACTTTCTCAACATTCTGGTATATAGCACATAGCTGAACCAACATACTTTCTCAACATTCTGGTATATAGCACATAGCTGAACCAACATACTTTCTCAACATTCTGGTATATAGCACATAGCTGAACCAACATACTTTCTCAACATTCTGGTATATAGCACATAGCTGAACCAACATACTTTCTCAACATTCTGGTATATAGCACATAGCTGAACCAACATACTTTCTCAACATTCTGGTATATAGCACATAGCTGAACCAACATACTTTCTCAACATTCTGGTATATAGCACATAGCTGAACCAACATACTTTCTCAACATTCTGGTATATAGCACATAGCTGAACCAACATACTTTCTCAACATTCTGGTATATAGCACATAGCTGAACCAACATACTTTCTCAACATTCTGGTATATAGCACATAGCTGAACCAACATACTTTCTCAACATTCTGGTATATAGCACATAGCTGAACCAACATACTTTCTCAACATTCTGGTATATAGCACATAGCTGAACCAACATACTTTCTCAACATTCTGGTATATAGCACATAGCTGAACCAACATACTTTCTCAACATTCTGGTATATAGCACATAGCTGAACCAACATACTTTCTCAACATTCTGGTATATAGCACATAGCTGAACCAACATACTTTCTCAACATTCTGGTATATAGCACATAGCTGAACCAACATACTTTCTCAACTTTTAATTTTAGGTTGAGTAAACATATAATTCAACTTGGCCCTGATTTCTGACCCAAATTAAGCGCACGTAAATTGAACATTATTCTCTTTTTATGCACTTTTCTCTCTATGCTATTCTGACCTTGAATTGAAGCATGTGAATAGCATGCTGTTCATCCGCTATTCATTCTGGGTGGAGATCTAAGAAATGAAGGTGGGTCTTCAGATAAACTGCATTCTGAGCTTCACTTAATTCCCTCATAATTCCACCACCTTTCTGCACGGGGAAACCATGAATATGGCCAGTTCCAAGGGGAAAAAGCATCTACTTAATTTTTTCTGATATAAGTAACAGCATTAATATATAAATGGATAAGAGCTATTGATAAGAGCTAGGTACATGAGTAATCCATTTGGGGATTGTAAATACACATAGCCAGAAGGGGATTGTAAATACACATAGCCATTGTTTTAAATGATTTTTCCTTACGATCCCTGGAGACTAATGTGAAACCAGCCATATGAAAGCTAAATGAAAATCATAGCAACATCAAAATGTATTGCGTCCCCTTTTGCACACTGAAATAGGCTATAAATAGCTGTGTCGTTATTCAGAATTTGTGCCCTCATAATTTGCGTGGATGAACATTGGACACCCAAGCTATAGGCTTCTATAGGGAAGAACCTAGGCTTCTATATGGCTGAACCTAGGCTTCTATAGGGCTGAACCTAGACTTCTATAGGGCTGAACCTAGACTTCTATAGGGCTGAACCTAGACTTCTATAGGGCTGAACCTAGACTTCTATAGGGCTGAACATAGGCTTCTATAGGGCTGAACCTAGACTTCTATAGGGCTGAACCTAGGCTTCTATAGGGCTGAACCTAGGCTTCTATAGGGCTGAACCTAGGCTTCTGCAGGGCTGAACCTAGGCTTCTATAGGGCTGAACCTAGGCTTCTATAGGGCTGAACCTAGACTTCTATAGGGCTGAACCTAGGCTTCTATAGGGCTGAACCTAGGCTCCTATAGGGCTGAACCTAGACTTCTATAGGGCTGAACCTAGGCTTCTATAGGGCTGAACCTAGGCTTCTATAGGGCTGAACCTAGACTTCTGTAGGGCTGAACCTAGACTTCTGTAGGGCTGAACCTAGGCTTCTATAGGGCTGACCCTATGCTTCTATAGGGCTGAACCTAGACTTCTGTAGGGCTGAACCTAGGCTTCTATAGGGCTGACCCTATGCTTCTATAGGGCTGAACCTAGACTTCTGTAGGGCTGAACCTAGGCTTCTATAGGGCTGAACCTAGACTTCTGTAGGGCTGAACCTAGGTTTCTATAGGGCTGAACCTAGGCTTCTATAGGGCTGAACCTAGGCTTCTATAGGGCTGAATCTAGGCTTCTGTAGGGCTGAATCTAGGCTTCTGTAGGGCTGAACCTATATTCTATAGGGCTGAACCTAGGCTTCTATAGGGCTGAACCTAGGCTTCTATAGGGCTGAACCTAGGCTTCTATAGGGCTGAACCTAGACTTCTATAGGGCTGAACCTAGGCTTCTGCAGGGCTGAACCTAGGCTTCTATAGGGCTGAACCTAGACTTCTATAGGGCTGAACCTAGACTTCTATAGGGCTGAATCTAGGCTTCTGTAGGGCTGAATCTAGGCTTCTGTAGGGCTGAACCTATATTCTATAGGGCTGAACCTAGATTCTATAGGGCTGAACCTAGGCTTCTGTAGGGCTGAACCTAGGCTTCTATAGGGCTGAACCTAGACTTCTATAGGGCTGAACCTAGGTTTATATAGGGCTGAACCTAGGCTTCTGTAGGGCTGAACCTAGGCTTCTATAGGGCTGAACCTAGGTTTCTATAGGGCTGAACCTAGGCTTCTGTAGGGCTGAACCTAGGCTTCTATAGGGCTGAACCTAGGTTTCTATAGGGCTGAACCTAGGCTTCTATAGGGCTGAACCTAGGCTTCTATAGGGCTGAACCTAGATTCTATAGGGCTGAACCTAGGCTTCTATAGGGCTGAACCTAGATTCTATAGGGCTGAACCTAGGCTTCTATAGGGCTGAACCTAGATTCTATAGGGCTGAACCTAGGCTTCTATAGGGCTGAACCTAGATTCTATAGGGCTGAACCTAGGCTTCTATAGGGCTGAACCTAGGCTTCTGTAGGGCTGAACCTAGGCTTCTATAGGGCTGACCCTAGGCTTCTATAGGGCTGAACCTAGGTTTCTATAGGGCTGAACCTAGGCTTCTATAGGGCTGAACCTAGATTCTATAGGGCTGAACCTAGGCTTCTATAGGGCTGAACCTAGGCTTCTATAGGGCTGAACCTAGGCTTCTATAGGGCTGAACCTAGGTTTCTATAGGGCTGAACCTAGGCTTCTATAGGGCTGAACCTAGATTCTATAGGGCTGAACCTAGGCTTCTATAGGGCTGAACCTAGATTCTATAGGGCTGAACCTAGGTTTCTATAGGGCTGAACCTAGGCTTCTATAGGGCTGAACCTAGATTCTATAGGGCTGAACCTAGGCTTCTATAGGGCTGAACCTAGGCTTCTATAGGGCTGAACCTAGGCTTCTATAGGGCTGAACCTAGGTTTCTATAGGGCTGAACCTAGGCTTCTATAGGGCTGAACCTAGATTCTATAGGGCTGAACCTAGGCTTCTATAGGGCTGAACCTAGATTCTATAGGGCTGAACCTAGGCTTCTATAGGGCTGAACCTAGATTCTATAGGGCTGAACCTAGGCTTCTATAGGGCTGAACCTAGGCTTCTATAGGGCTGAACCTAGACTCCTGTAGGGCTGAACCTAGGCTTCTATAGGGCTGATCCTAGGCTTCTATAGGGCTGAACCTAGGCTTCTATAGGGCTGAACCTAGGCTTCTATAGGGCTGAACCTAGACTTCTGTAGGGCTGAATCTAGGCTTCTGTAGGGCTGAATCTAGGCTTCTGTAGGGCTGAACCTATATTCTATAGGGCTGAACCTAGATTCTATAGGGCTGAACCTAGACTTCTGTAGGGCTGAACCTAGGCTTCTATAGGGCTGAACCTAGACTTCTGTAGGGCTGAACCTAGGTTTATATAGGGCTGAACCTAGGCTTCTGTAGGGCTGAACCTAGGCTTCTATAGGGCTGAACCTAGGTTTCTATAGGGCTGAACCTAGGCTTCTGTAGGGCTGAACCTAGGCTTCTATAGGGCTGAACCTAGGTTTCTATAGGGCTGAACCTAGGCTTCTATAGGGCTGAACCTAGATTATATAGGGCTGAACCTAGGCTTCTATAGGGCTGAACCTAGGCTTCTATAGGGCTGAACCTAGGCTTCTATAGGGCTGAACCTAGGTTTCTATAGGGCTGAACCTAGGATTCTATAGGGCTGAACCTAGATTCTATAGGGCTGAACCTAGGCTTCTATAGGGCTGAACCTAGACTTCTGTAGGGCTGAACCTAGATTCTATAGGGCTGAACCTAGGCTTCTATAGGGCTGAACCTAGGCTTCTGTAGGGCTGAACCTAGGCTTCTATAGGGCTGACCCTAGGCTTCTATAGGGCTGAACCTAGGTTTCTATAGGGCTGAACCTAGGCTTCTATAGGGCTGAACCTAGATTCTATAGGGCTGAACCTAGGCTTCTATAGGGCTGAACCTAGGCTTCTATAGGGCTGAACCTAGGCTTCTATAGGGCTGAACCTAGGTTTCTATAGGGCTGAACCTAGGCTTCTATAGGGCTGAACCTAGATTCTATAGGGCTGAACCTAGGCTTCTATGGGGCTGAACCTAGATTCTATAGGGCTGAACCTAGGCTTCTATAGGGCTGAACCTAGATTCTATAGGGCTGAACCTAGGCTTCTATAGGGCTGAACCTAGGCTTCTGTAGGGCTGAACCTAGGCTTCTATAGGGCTGACCCTAGGCTTCTATAGGGCTGAACCTAGACTTCTGTAGGGCTGAACCTAGACTTCTATAGGGCTGAACCTAGACTTCTATAGGGCTGAACCTAGACTTCTATAGGGCTGAACCTAGGCTTCTATAGGGCTGAACCTAGACTTCTATAGGGCTGAACCTAGGCTTCTATAGGGCTGAACCTAGGCTTCTATAGGGCTGAACCTAGGCTTCTGCAGGGCTGAACCTAGGCTTCTATAGGGCTGAACCTAGGCTTCTATAGGGCTGAACCTAGACTTCTATAGGGCTGAACCTAGGCTTCTATAGGGCTGAACCTAGGCTCCTATAGGGCTGAACCTAGACTTCTATAGGGCTGAACCTAGGCTTCTATAGGGCTGAACCTAGGCTTCTATAGGGCTGAACCTAGACTCCTGTAGGGCTGAACCTAGGCTTCTATAGGGCTGATCCTAGGCTTCTATAGGGCTGAACCTAGACTTCTGTAGGGCTGAACCTAGGCTTCTATAGGGCTGACCCTAGGCTTCTATAGGGCTGAACCTAGGCTTCTATAGGGCTGAACCTAGACTTCTGTAGGGCTGAACCTAGGCTTCTATAGGGCTGACCCTAGGCTTCTATAGGGCTGAACCTAGGCTTCTATAGGGCTGAACCTAGGCTTCTATAGGGCTGAACCTAGACTTCTGTAGGGCTGAACCTAGGTTTCTATAGGGCTGAACCTAGGCTTCAATAGGGCTGAACCTAGGCTTCTATAGGGCTGAACCTAGACTTCTATAGGGCTGAATCTAGGCTTCTGTAGGGCTGAATCTAGGCTTCTGTAGGGCTGAACCTATATTCTATAGGGCTGAACCTAGATTCTATAGGGCTGAACCTAGGCTTCTGTAGGGCTGAACCTAGGCTTCTATAGGGCTGAACCTAGACTTCTGTAGGGCTGAACCTAGGTTTATATAGGGCTGAACCTAGGCTTCTGTAGGGCTGAACCTAGGCTTCTATAGGGCTGAACCTAGGTTTCTATAGGGCTGAACCTAGGCTTCTGTAGGGCTGAACCTAGGCTTCTATAGGGCTGAACCTAGGTTTCTATAGGGCTGAACCTAGGCTTCTATAGGGCTGAACCTAGATTATATAGGGCTGAACCTAGGCTTCTATAGGGCTGAACCTAGGCTTCTATAGGGCTGAACCTAGGCTTCTATAGGGCTGAACCTAGGTTTCTATAGGGCTGAACCTAGGCTTCTATAGGGCTGAACCTAGATTCTATAGGGCTGAACCTAGGCTTCTATAGGGCTGAACCTAGATTCTATAGGGCTGAACCTAGGCTTCTATAGGGCTGAACCTAGATTCTATAGGGCTGAACCTAGGCTTCTATAGGGCTGAACCTAGGCTTCTATAGGGCTGAACCTGTCATGTTGATGTATGCGCTTTAGAATGATTTAATTATAGCCTATGCCCGGGATGTTCTCTGTTTTATTTGACAATTTGTATCATGTTAAATATTAGCCACTATCTGGAGTCACCTTCAATAATACACAAGTACATTTATAGCTGTTTTCTTCAATGTGTAACTTACATTTGAGATCATTCCATTCCATGTACCTTTCTTTCCTCTGTCACGTCTGTGTAGTTGTTCCTGAGGGTCGCTAGCATTACTGGATCATATTAGGCTGTGTAGTTGTTCCGGAGGGTCACTAGCATTAGTGGATCATATTAGACAACGTTGTTCAATAATTTGGGACATGTAGCCTATTTGAATCCTTATGGAACTCAGACCACATGTAGCAGTTTATTTTATTTTATTTTATTTAACCTTTATTTAACCAGGTAGGCAAATTGAGAACACGTTCTCATTTACAATTGCGACCTGGCCAAGATAAAGCAAAGCAGTTCGACACATACAACAACACATAGTTACACATGGAGTAAAACAAACATATAGTCAATAATACAGTGAAAAAAAAATAAGTCTATATACAATGTGAGCAAGTGAGGTGAGATAAGGGAGGTGAAGGCAAACAAATATATGTATAAATAAATAAAAATATAAAAGGCCATGGAGGCGAAGTGAGTACAACACAGCAAGTAAAATAAAAACTAAAAAAACACTGGAATGGTTGGTTTGCAGTGGAAGAAAGTGCAAAGTAGAGACAGAAATAATGGGGTGCAAAGGAGCAAAATAAATTAATAAATAAATACAGTAGGTAAAGAGGTAGTTGTTTGGGCTAAATTGTAGATGGGTTATGTACAGGTGCAGTAATCTATGAGCTGCTCTGACAGCTGGTGCTTAAAGCTAGTGAGGGAGATAGGTGTTTCCAGTTTCAGAGATTTTTGTAGTTCGTTCCAGTCATTGGCAGCAGAGAACTGGAAGGAGAGGCGTCCAAAGGAAGAATTGGTTTTGGGGGTGACTAGAGAGATATACCTGCTGGAGCGCGTGCTACAGGTAGGTGCTGCTATGGTGACCAGCGAGCTGAGATAAGGGGGGACTTTACCTAGCAGGGTCTTGTAGATGACCTGGAACCAGTGGGTTTGGCAACGAGTATGAAGCGAGGGCCAGCCAACGAGAGTGTACAGGTCGCAGTGGTGGGTAGTATATGGGGCTTTGGTGACAAAACGGATGGCACTGTGATAGACTGCATCCAATTTATTGAGTAGGGTTTTGGAGGCTATTTTGTAAATGACATCACCGAAGTCGAGGATTGGTAGGATGGTCAGTTTTACAAGGGTATGTTTGGCAGCATGAGTAAAGGATGCTTTGTTGCGGAATAGGAAGCCAATTCTAGATTTGACTTTGGATTGGAGATGTTTGATGTGAGTCTGGAAGGAGAGTTTACAGTCTAATCAGACACCTAGGTATTTGTAGTTGTCCACATATTCTAAGTCAGAGCCGTCCAAAGT
>NC_092102.1:38017058-38019558 GCF_045679555.1 Salvelinus alpinus | reverse complement strand
ATTCTTCATGATTGATTTTATTTTCAAACAATTTTAAAGTAAATACTACAGCCCACGTTATGCAAAATAGGAATTGTTGTTCAATATTTTGTTTATCAATATATGATATCTATCTCCTGTCTTGGTATTGGCCTGGAGAATAATAGACTATGATGTTGTGCTCACATCTCAGTCACAGCAATGCTGCAGCCGCCCAATACTGTCTATGCTACAGTCTGTTTACTTTCGAGCACGCTTGGCTCACTGCCGCAGTGCAGTTTCCCACTACTTTGCACATTTTGCCATAAGGCTGAGAGAAATTGTTGCTGTTTTAGAGCTTAGGGACTCTTGAAAGACGGGACAATCAGAACTTTCCACAAATCTTTGTTTTAATATTAACAAGATTTTAAATATATACTTCGATAGACCAAAGTATCAGCTATCACACTATGTAAAGGAACAACATACTTTTTATTTGAATTGTTTTCTCCTCATAAAAAGCAACTAACTGCATTCATTCCGTCAGACACGTAAAAGGCATTACATTTGTACAATTATTGTCCAAAAAGTTTTTAAAGACATTGATTGTTTAATAATTATAACATTAGATTATTCAAATCTGTAATACAAATCTCCAAACTTCTTTTTGCTTTGTTTAATAACACTAAATGCTCCAGGGCTAATTCCATTAGCATTTTGGCATGTTTTTCTAGATTTAGGACATAAAACAACATGTAAATGTAACATCTAAATGTATCCCTTAGGTGTAGTACAGTAAATACTTCAGTTGTTGAAGCATATGTTCCAGAACACTGATTACAATATTTATTCCGAATATTGACAAAATAATATTTAGTGAAGGAGTTGACAAGCAACTGACGGATACTCAAAATAGACATATTTTGGCACAAAGAATAATGATAATTCTACACAAACGTTTGCAAAATATGGAAACATAACCATTCTATTAGCTCTTTCAGCACACATTTCTTTTCCTCTTTTTACTCTAAACACTAATTAAATTAAACATATTTGAACCAAACTTCATATCTCAATCTATCACCAGATGGATTTCACAGTTTATGGTTTTATCAGGGTGATTCCAATATTGTTTGTTTTAATCTATCAAAAGTAGAGAGCTTTACAGACTATGAATCTCTGAGCTAATTTCTTGCTATTCTACACATTTTGCCATGAGGCTAAGAGAGAATTTTGCAGTTTTAAAGCTAGTTTCCTCATTCTAAACATTTATTTTTCACGCCTTATGACGTGTTCATGTGCTATCTGGGGGGCCTGACCTCCAGGAGGTACCGCAACCAACACGCACCTTTGATTAATGAGGCCCCAGGTCTTTCCCGGCCAAATGCCAGTGATATGATTATAAAGGTTTTACTTCAACCATTACAAACTCTCTGGGTTGTTTGTTATGTCAGTGACTATATAGTCCCATTTCCTTTTGTGATGTCAGAACTACCAGAAAATATTTTTGGGTGGGCCTTGAGGTCATCGGGTCAAATCAAACAGCTTGGTGAACTGCAGGAGGTCATTAAAGAGAGTGAGAAAGGGAGAGAGCGAGAGAGAGAAGAAAAAAAGAGAGAGTGGGGGGGTGACCCTTTCCTGTCCTCCCCTAAGGCACTATGGGTTGGTAAGGAAGGAAGGAAGTAAATGTGAAGAGGAGGAGGAGGAGGAAAGATGATAGGTTGGATAATTGTAGCATAGCAACCCAGGTCTCAGTGTGGGTTGAGGGAGAAGTAATATATCATATCGCTGAGAGGTTACATCGCTTAGAACAATCTCTCAAAATGAACCTGGAAAAAGAGGAGCACTTTCTGTATAGAAAAGGGGGAGGGGGATGGGGGGTCAGGGGGTTAGCAGTGAGTTGGTAGAAAAATCCCTCTCTCCCTCTCTACTGCTCTCTCCCTCTCTACTGCTCTCTCATACTCTCTCTTTCTCTCTCCCTCTCTCTGCTCCTGTGCATCATTAAAACAAGCGGAGTGGTGTTCAGAGCGCTGGGCTGCACAGAGACAGTGACCTACACAAGCAGGAGATGTTTTTGCTTCAGGGAAGAGAAGGTCGTTTTGTACTCCACTTTTCTTTCTGACTACTTCCAAGGGAGTAAATTAGATTTAGAGGAGGGTTGAGCGGGGGAGGGAGAGATGGAAGTGTGAACGGGGTAGAGAAAGAGAGAGAGTAGGAAAAAGACAGAAAAGACAGTTCTCTGATATGATTCATAACATTGAAATGGACAGAATAGTCTGGACATCCATCATCATGTTTTTTTACATAAAGGAAAAAAATGTAATGGGGTAGAAAGAGACACGGTTTGAGTGAAGGAGAGAGGGAGACAGGTAGAGAGGGAGACAGACAGGGTCTCATTAAGGTCAAACACAAGACATGCCTGAGTCTGTCCATCTCTACTGAGGAAGGTCACCTCTGGCCGTGGGAGTTACCGGAGAGAAATATAACCCTGGTGCAAGCTGGCCAGTGGGGGAAAGGTGTGTGTGTGTGTGTGTGTGTGTGT
>NC_092102.1:38004558-38012058 GCF_045679555.1 Salvelinus alpinus | reverse complement strand
CATTGCTTTTCCTTCATCAGCCCTTCCGTTTCTATTCAATTGCCTAGTGTCAACGTATGTATTTTAAAAGCTGCTGATTTTATACGGAGACGCTTGTCACAAGGTTCAGACTATGGGCTTCATTTTACAACAATGTCATTTTCATAATAGTTTTACGTTCAGATAGAGAGCGTGCTTGCGCACACGTTATAACCATTGAACAATGTAACTCTTCTGAATGCATGTGACAAGTTGAAGCGGTGTATGGTGGTTTTACGGTTAATAACGGGTGGTTGTCAGTGTGTTGGTATCATGTCACGGACCGCACAAGTGTATTTTGACAGTTCTTCGGTGCGATGCATTTAAGCATCATGCTAAAAGTAGTCCGCCTACCTGTTTCATGTTGCCGAGCTAACTGACAAGCCAGATGTCTACTTGCGTGAATGTTTCTAGTGTTGTCATTATGAGATGCAGTCATTTGCTAATGTAGGATAATTGTGCACTTGCATGAGATTGGGAAAACACGATATAGGCTAAAGGCACATTTATTTGCAGAATAAAACGCTCTTACCATAGGCTATTTGTTTTCACTGTAAAGGAACCCCTCTTTCCCTGACTGTATTTGTTAACCCGCAAATGTTGAGTTAACTGTCAACGTTTTGACCCCAATATTCTAGGTCTTTACGGGATTGTCACGCAGTGAGCTGTCACTGATCGTGATGCCTTGGTTGTATATCGTTCTATGCGGTCGGTCGGGGTATTTAAAGGCTCAATGCAGCCGTTTTTATCGCAATATCAAATCGTTACTGGGTAACAATTAAGTAACGTACTTTTATTTTATATTTATTTATTTAAAAAATCTATAAAAATGTGCTTCTTAGCAAAGAGCAATTTCTCAAGCACGACTGTTGCTCGGACTGTCTGTAAGTAGTCTGATTGAGGGCCCTAATTGGACAAGGTTAATGGGAGGGATATGTAACCTGAACATTTGTTGTTATTGGCAGAGAGATTTGAAACACTCTTTGTTATTGGTCTATTAACTTTTACTGCTTGGTGATGTCACCAGGCAGGCCAAAACTCCATCCCACCAAAACAGGCTAACATTTCAGGTGGTCTTTTCAAACAGCTCTTACACTAAAATGGCGTTATCATTATTTTTACAAGTTCACAGTACTATTGCAACCGCATAGTGTGGAAATATATATAAAACTTAGGAAATCACGTTTTTGACTGCCCTGAGCCTTTAAAATGAAATGGTGTCAGTTTGGCAGGCAAGGGCTTAAACCCCCCACCCCTTCTCCCCCTACTTCTCCCCTCGGTTAACCTCTGAAAGGGGGATTTCTCCAGCTGGAAATTTCTGCTGCGTCAACACCCAACCCCAGAGTAGGCTACCAGACAAGAGAGGGAGAGTTCAGGTTTCAGACTCAACGGTTTTTGGGCAATGTTGTAGCGATATGCAATATTAATCTGATCCGTCCGCAGGCGCTTCTTGAGTTGAGTTGAAAGTGTGGCGTCAAGTGTTTTCATTTGGTGCTGAATGAAGCTGAAATGCCAAACCGAACTGCTGATATGCTTTGCCCGTCTCTCGGTTATTGTGTGTGTGTCTCTTTCGGTCTGTGTCTGCCCCCTCAGAGTGGTCAGTTCCGTCTTCCTCCATTTTCTACCGTGCTCAGAAAATGAAAGGGGAACAACACCACTTGATTCATGCGCTGACAACAACACAATGTCTCGGCGCACTGTGCGCCAGGTGCGATGTCAACAACACAATGTCTCGGCGCACTGTGCGCCAGGTGCGCTGTCAACAACACAATGTCTCGGCGCACTGTGCGCCAGGTGCGCTGTCAACAACACAATGTCTCGGCGCACTGTGCGCCAGGTGCGCTGTCAACAACACAATGTCTCGGCGCACTGTGCGCCAGGTGCGATGTCAACAACACAATGTCTCGGCGCACTGTGCGCCAGGTGCGCTGACAACAACACAATGTCTCGGCGCACTGTGCGCCAGGTGCGATGTCAACAATGAAGTCGCGCAAATCGTCTCTCTGATCAAATCTATCGATGTCTGATGTCCTATGCTACACCTTTCCCACAACAGTCTGCTAATACGTTTTCCCCTAACCTTTTGTATTTCGATCATTTAACTCCCTGTTAGTTCTAACATTTAATTGCAAAATCACACTTGTATTTGGTTTCCTCCTAGACGTACATTTGACCTCCTTCATTAAAACATAAACCTATATATGCATCAGTGTTTTATTATTCCGAGATTCTGATCATATCTTATAGACCTAATAACTTTAATTTGTAGCCTAAGCATTTAGACCTATACATGCATTAAAAGCCTATACATGCTCCCGAGTGGCGCAGCGGTCTAAGGCACTGCCTCTCAGTGCTTGAGGCGTCACTACAGACACCCTGGTTCGATTCCAGCTGGCCGTGATTGGGAGTCGCATACGGCGGCACAGCGTCTTCAAGGTTTGGCTAGTGTAGGCCGTCATTGTAAATAAGAATTTGTTCTTAATAACTGACTTGCCTAGTTAAATAAAGTTTCAACAAAGAATCATTATAAATGCTATTCGATTAAAGTTCTAAAGATTTCAAAACCACACAACCTGTATGTTGCTTTGTTTTGCATCAACCATGGTGGTTATACCTACTAAATAAACAATTATTAGGCATTTAACATCTTGGTCACAAAGATGGGGGGGAATTTAATATATGAAAAATCTAATATATATATATATATATTTATTTAAACACACTTGTGTCAGACTACTTTAATTAGATAACAGCTTGTGACTCATTTCTATCACAGTATAACTTAAAACAATAGCCTGTCATAGGCAGGTTCCATTATTAGTCAACTGAATAGGGTAAAATGGAGAGATGGTCAGAGGAGAGAGAGAGAGAGAGAGAGAGAGAGAGAGAGAGAGAGAGAGAGAGAGAGAGAGAGAGAGAGAGAGAGAGAGAGAGAGAGAGAGAGAGAGAGAGAGAGAGAGAGAGAGAGAGAGAGAGAGAGAGAGAGAGAGAGAGAGAGAGAGAGGAAAAACAAGGCCAAGATTAAATTGTTAAAGTAGCCAATGGAAACCTGGACTGGGTCCTAATTTGGGAGGTGTCAAGCATGGCAGCTAGTACGGAACCCTCGTTAACAGTGACGTCTTCACCTGGGTGAATATCTGCCAAGGTGTAAGCTAATAAGGAGAGGCTGAGCCTAATTTGATAAGCCTGCTGAAGTCTTCAATTATGCAGCTGTACAGTATGTGTATTTATTTAATGACTATTAATGAATTACTAACAATTAACATAATATTCATTAAATTGTTATATGTTTCTTAAAATTGCTTTGTTGGTTAAGGGCTTGTAAGTAAGCATTTCACTGTAAGGTCTACCCCTGTTGTGTTCGGCGCATGTGACAAATAACATTTGATTTGATTGTTCTATTTAATTATGTGGCTAAAACGACAGTAGCCCTATAATTCTTTAAATGTATTTTGTGACATTGTCAGGTGTATTTTAGGGGCCTGGTTGGAATCTGCTAATGGGATGTAATTTCAACCAGAAAACCACCAGAATATGACGTATTTCATGAATGCCCTGATGTCATCATGAACAAAAATAAATACATCTGTTGACGTGAGGACACATCACAATAAAGACATTACATGTTTTTTACCTGGTTGGGGGATCAGGTCTGTTGACTGATCTGATCTGATCTGTTGACGTGAGGACACCGTTTGCCAATCCAAGTTTAAGACTAAGAATCAAAATTTCTGCCATATGTGCACCAACTGTGCCAAGACAATTACATTCTATTTATATTATCAACTTGTTTTCAAACATCTAGTGACTCAGCTTAACCAATCGCCACTAGTACTGTTTTCAATGCTAATGGTCTCAACAGCTGATGCCTGAATCTGTTTGTGTTTGGAAGCTTCTAGATGTTATGAGGGGAATTGCCAGACCTGTATATACAGTATCTGACCTAGCTCCAGCTACAGCAAAGCAAGATATGGATATAGGGAGAGGTCTGGGCGGCCCCCTTCTGGCTACTCTGCTGAGCTCACTTCCCCCCAGGTGTGGCTGTGTTGTGTCAACACTGGGCTGGAGGACGGGGGAGTGTGTGTGTGTGTGTGCGTGTGCTTGGGTGTGTGTTGAAAGTATAAGGGAGCAGGAGCATCAAGTGTTAAATAGAAAGTGAGATGTTTATTGAGGGTGGTTGTTAATCTGAACATTTGCACCAAGAGGAGAGTTTGTAAGAGGTTAGAGGGAAAGAGAGAGGAGAGTTTGGAAGAGGTTAGAGGGAAAGAGAGAGGAGAGTTTGGAAGAGGTTAGAGGGAAAGCGAGAGGAGAGTTTGGAAGAGGTTAGAGGGAAAGAGAGAGAGGAGAGTTTGGAAGAGGTTAGAGGGAAAGAGAGAGGAGAGTTTGGAAGAGGTTAGAGGGAAAGAGAGAGGAGAGTTTGGAAGAGGTTAGAGGGAAAGCGAGAGGAGAGTTTGGAAGAGGTTAGAGGGAAAGAGAGAGGAGAGTTTGGAAGAGGTTAGAGGGAAAGCGAGAGGAGAGTTTGGAAGAGGTTAGAGGGAAAGAGAGAGGAGAGTTTGGAAGAGGTTAGAGGGAAAGAGAGAGGAGAGTTTGGAAGAGGTTAGAGGGAAAGAGAGAGGAGAGTTTGGAAGAGGTTAGAGGGAAAGAGAGAGGAGAGTTGGAAGAGGTTAGAGGGAAAGAGAGAGGAGAGTTTGGAAGAGGTTAGAGGGAAAGAGAGAGGAGAGTTTGGAAGAGGTTAGAGGGAAAGAGAGAGGAGAGTTTGGAAGAGGTTAGAGGGAAAGAGAGAGGAGAGTTTGGAAGAGATTAAAGGGAAAGCGAGAGGAGAGTTTGGAAGAGGTTAGAGGGAAAGAGAGAGGAGAGTTTGGAAGAAGGAAAGTGAGATGGAGGGAGGGGGAAGATGGTTAAAGAGTGAAGGTAGATATGGCAGAGAGACTGCCATATCTACTGGGTGAAATACCACAATGTGCCGTAACAGCCGCAAGATGTGTGACCTGTTGCCACAAGAAAAGGGCAACCAGTGAAGAACAAACACCATTGTAAATACAAACCATATTTATGTTTATTTATTTTACCTTTTGTACTTTTACTTTTTGCACATAATATGATGTTTGAAATGTCTTTATTCTTTTGGAACTTTGTGAGTGTAACGTTTACTGTTAATTTCACTTTTGTATATTATCTACTTCACTTGCTTTGGCAATGTTAATATATGTTTCCCATGCCAATAAAGCGCCTTAAATTTAAATTGAAATCGAAATTGAGAAGGGAGGGGGAGAGATGATAGAGTGGGGAGGAATGACAGAGAGAGGGGAGGCAGACAGAGGGAGGGGATACAGACAGAGAGAGGGGGAGGCAGAGGGAGAGAGGGGGAGGCAGAGGGAGAGAGGAGGAGGCAGACAGAGAGAGGGGAGGCAGACAGAGAGAGGGGGAGGCAGACAGAGGGAAGGGAGGCAGACAGAAAAAAGGGGAGGGGGAGGCTGAGGGAGAGAGGAGGAGGCAGACAGAAAGAGGGGAGGCAGACAGAGAGGGGAGGCAGACAGAGAGAGGGGAGACAGACAGAGAGAGGGGAGACAGACAGAGAGAGGGGGAGGCAGACTGAGAGAGGGAGGCAGACAGAGAAAGGGGGAGGCAGACAGAGAGAGGGGCAGGCAGACAGAGAGAGGGGGAGGCAGACAGAGAGAGGGGAGGCAGACACAGAGAGAGATGGGAGGCAGACAAACAGGAGGAGGCAGACAGAGAGAAGGGGAGGCAGACAGAGAGAGGGGAGGCAGACAGAGAGAGAGAGGGGAGGCAGACAGAGAGAGAGAGGGGAGGCAGACAAACAGAAGGGGAGGCAGACAGAGTAGGGGAAGCTGACAGAGCGAGGGGAGGCAGACAGAGAGAGGGGAGGCAGACAGAGAGAGGGGAGGCAGACAGAGAGAAGAGGAGAAAGACAGAGTAGGGGAGGCTGACAGAGCGAGGGGAGGCTGACAGAGAGAGGGGAGGCAGACAGAGTAGGGGAGGCTGACAGAACGAGAGGAGGCAGACAGAGTAGGGGAGGCTGACAGAGCGAGGGGAGGCTGACAGAGAGAGGGGGAGGCAGACAAAGTGAGGGGAGGCAGACAGAGAGAGAGGGGAGGCAGACAGAGCGAGCGGAGGCAGACAGAGAGAGGGGAGGCAGACAGAGAGAGGGGGAGAAAGACAGAGTAGGGGAGGCAGACAGAGAGAGGGGGAGAAAGACAGAGAGAGGGGGAGAAAGACAGAGAGAGGGGAGGCAGACAGAGAGAGGGGAGGCAGACAGAGAGAGGGGAGGCAGACAGAGAGAGGGGAGGCAGACAGAGAGAAAAATAGATACAGTGCCTTCGGAAAGTATTCAGACCTCTTGACTTTTTCAAAAAAATATAAGGTTTATTCAAAAATGTATGAAATCGTTTTTTTTCCTTCATCAATCTGCACACAATACCCCATAATGACAAAGTAAAAACAGGTTTTTAGAAATGTTTGCGAATTTATTAAAAATAAAAAACTGAACTATTATATTTACATAAGTATTCAAACCCATTGCTCAGTACTTTGTTGAAGCACCTTTGGGGGAAATTACAGCCTCAAGTTGAGAGCCATGGTCCGACCATGGTCCGAACACACCAAAACAGTCATGAAGAGGGCACGACAAAGCCTATGCCCCTTCAGGAGAATGAAAGATTTGTTATGGGTCCTCAGATCCTCAAAAAGTTCTACAGCTGCACCATCAAGGGCATCCTGACTGGTTGCGTCACTTTCTGAACAGCTAATCAAATGGCTACCCAGACTATTTGCATTGCCCCCTTTTACACTGCTGCTACTCAATGTTTATTATCTATGCATAGTCACTTTAACTCTACCTACATGTACATATTACCTCAATTACCTCGACTAACCGGTGCCCCCGCACATTGACTCTGTACAGGTACCCTCTGTATATAGACTCGCTATTGTTATTTTACTGATGCTCTTTAATTATTTGTTACTTTTATTTTTTATTTATCTATTTTTTACTTAACATTGTTGGTTAAGGGCTTGTAAGTAAGCATTTCACTGTAAGGTCTACACCTGTTGTATTCGGCGCATGTGACAAATACAATTTTTTTTTTTTTTATTTGAAGTCTTCTTGGGTATGACGGTACAAGCTTGGCACACCTGTATTTGGGGAGTTTCTCCCATTCTTCTCTGCAGATCCTCTCAAGCTCTGTCAGGTCGGATGGGGAGCGTCGCTGCACAGCTTATTTCAGGTCTCTCCAGAGATGTTCAATCAGGTTTAAGTCCGGGCTCTGGCTGGGCCACTCAAGAATATTCAGAGACTTGTCCCGAAGCCACTCCTGTGTTGTCTTTGCTGTCTACTTAGGGTTGTTGTCCTGTTGGACGGTGAACCTTCACCCCAGTCTGAGGTCCTGAGTGCTCTGGAGAAGGTTTTCCTCAAGGATCTCTCTGTACATTGCTCCATTCATCTTTGCCTCAATCCTGACTAGT